>NC_071275.1:2854014-3154014 GCF_023375685.1 Ictalurus furcatus
CTCTCTCCCTCTCTCTCTGTCTGTCCCTCTCTCTCTGTCTGTCCCTCTCTCTCTGTCTGTCCCTCTCTCTCTGTCTGTCCCTCTCTCTCTGTCTCTCTGTCCCTCTCTCTCTCTGTCTGTCCCTCTCTCTCTCTCTCTGTCTGTCCTTCTCTCTCTCTCTCTGTCTGTCCTTCTCTCTCTCTATCTGTCCCTCTCTCTCTCTCTCTGTCTGTCCTTCTCTCTCTCTATCTGTCCCTCTCTCTCTCTCTCTGTCTGTCCTTCTCTCTCTCTATCTGTCCTTCTCTCTCTCTGTCTGTCCTTCTCTCTCTCTCTGTCCTTCTCTCTCTCGCGCTCTCTCTCTCTCTCTCTGTCCTTCTCTCTCTGTCCCTCTCTCTCTCTCTCTGTCTGTCCCTCTCTCTCTGTCTGTCCCTCTCTCTCTGTCTGTCCCTCTCTCTCTGTCTGTCCCTCTCTCTCTGTCTGTCTCTCTCTGTCTGTCTCTCTGTCCCTCTCTCTCTCTCTCTCTGTCCTTCTCTCTCTCTCTCTCTCTGTCTGTCCTTCTCTCTCTCTGTCTGTCCTTCTCTCTCTCTGTCTGTCCTTCTCTCTCTCTCTGTCTGTCCTTCTCTCTCTCTCTGTCTGTCCTTCTCTCTCTCTCTCTGTCCTTCTCTCTCTCTCGCGCTCTCTCTCTCTCTCTGTCTGTCCTTCTCTCTCTCTCTCTCTCTCTCTCTGTCTGTCCTTCTCTCTGTCTGTCTCTCTCTCTCACTCACTCTCTGTCCTTCTCTCTCTCCCTATCTGTCCTTCTCTCTCTCTCTCTCTCTCTCTCTCTCTCTCTCTCTCTCTTTGTCTTTCTGTATGTTTGTGAACGGGTGATGGAAGAGGCGGTTGGAGTGTGTGCCAGCTCCTCAGTAGGTTTTCTGTATTCACCCTGTGAGGAACAATGGTGGCGATTCAGCGTTTCCTCCAGTCCGTAATAAATGCAGCAGACAGCGCAACTCATGAGGACACACTCAAAAATGTCTCCACTTAACCCCATGGTCCAAATCCAGGACACACCGAAGTTCATTGTGTTCTCAGCGAGTATGCATTCACTAGCCCAATCCCACAGCACGGCTGGCCGGAAACCTATACAGATAAAGTGATGTAGTATGGTGAGCTAGTTTTCCAGGTTAAGAATTCATCTGGTATATCGGTGTGTAAACTAGTAGAACACTACACGATTGATACCAACCTCTTTTGCTTTCATTTTATTTCAACAAATTGTGCATACAGCTCAGTATAGTCACGAATCTTTCGAACCCTGTAGAACTTTCTGCATTAACGTAATATAGCTACTTTTATATTGTTAAATGCAGTGGATTTAAAAAGTCTACATATCTCTTGTTAAAATGGCAGGTTTTTGTGATGTAAAAAAAAAAAAAAAATGAAGCCAAGATGGATCATGTCCAAGCCTTTTCTACCTTTTTATTGTGAAATTGCGCAATCCTTTTAAAGGGGAAAAAGTAGAAAACCTGGTCGTATAGGTGTGCACACCCCTAAGCTAATACTCGGTTGACGCACCTTTAGATTTTATCACGGCATTCGATCTTTTTGGGTCTTGACTTAGCAGAAATTTCCCATTTGTCTTTGCAAAAGCTTTCTGATTCTGTCAAATTGGCGGGGATCTCCTGTGCACAGCCCTCGTCATGTCACCCCACAGATTTTGGATCGGATTTGGGTATGGACTCTCGCAGCCCCAGAGCGTGATGCTACCGCCGCCATGTTTCACAATGGGAATGGTGTTGTTTTGGTGATGTTTTATTCTGTCTCTTGTATATAAGGCCAAAAAGTTCGGTCTCTTCACATCGTTCCACGTGGTTGGAAGTCTTGCCACCCTACCCCATAGCCCAGGCATATGTCGAATTCGGGAGATTGTTGTGAAATGTAGGGAACAACCAGCACTTGCCATGAATTGCTGCAATTCTTTTAATGTTGCTGTAGGCCTCCTGGCAGCCTGCCTGAACATTCTTCTCCTGATCTTCTCATCAGGTTTTAGAGGGGTGTCCTGTTCTGAGCCATGTCACTGTCATGCCATATTTTCTCCTCTTGTTGATTATTGTCTTTAGTGTTCCATGGTAATACAATGCCTTGGGAAAAAAATTTTGTAACCACCTCCCGATTGATATTTTTCAACAATGATATCCCGTGCCATGGGTCCCAACATGGTTTATCTTAATTTCGCCCCCCCAATCACAAAAACATGCCATTTTAAGACTTCTATATCCACTCTAACCGGCTTCTTTTGTGGGAAATGTTGCTGTGTGAGCGCTTATCAGAAGCAGTGTGTGAGTGATTTCAGGGTATGAAGTTTTCCCTTGCATGTTCCTCTCTTTCTGTTTAACTTCCTGTGTCTGAGGGGAAAGGTTAAGCAGAACTGACCTGCTTCCTGCTTAGTGCATCCTGGCATCAGGAGAAGGAGGGTCGGGGGTCATAATCAAAGTCACCCTCCTGATTAAATTCCGGAGGTGGTTGACAGAAACGTTCATTAATCATATAACATTTTCGACATCTTCCTGCCTTGGTTGCCACGTCACATGACGTAGTATTAACATCCTTATTCTTGCGAAGCTGTTCATTAAAACCAGCATTCTGATCAGAATGAGGTGTAGTGATGTCACGATCATGTTTGTGATTGGAAGTTAAAGGCTGAAGGTATTATAGCTTTGTTTTCTCATACTCCCAGCATTTCTTGCAATCTTGAGATATTAGTTGCAAAATTTCGAACAGCATTAGGCATTCGTATAGCTACCGTGCTGACCGCAGTGAACCACCTTCTGCAAAACCAGAATAACGAAAGGGGACGGAGATATCATTTACAACTGGGACTTCCTCGAATACCCCCGTGCAATGTCGGATCTATTTCGAAGGCTTGTGGTACTGCTATACGGTCCTTCTATTCCATGCTAGGTTTATCGCAGGATAAAAAGAGTTTCCGGAAACAAGCCATAACGGTTTTAAATGAAAGCCTATGGAGATGAAACGACTAAAAACGACATGTGGCTACACTCAGCTGCTCCCCTATGGCCTCCACACGCGCAAAACAAGCTTCACAGAAGACAGGAAATCTGTCAGCCAGCTGTTACTCTGATCCTGATTCTCAGGTGATTGTGTGCATTTCCTTTAGACCGACCCCTTGCAATACACAAACATCTACACATCTATAAAAAGCTTGCACCAAAATGTCTGTTCAGTGTTATAATAATGAATTTCGGGCAAGTGGGCTCTGCTCGTTTTTGAACAGACTTTCAGTTTTATCAAGTTTGATCAGTCAGTTGTGTCTGAGTCTCTGCTGGGAAACTCAAGATGGATATAAAAATTCAGTTCGGGGTCAAAAGTCCAATCGGTTTTAAAATGTTTGGGATATATTCCTGAAACGGGCCAGACGCTTCAATATGTGAATTCGTACCCCTGCGCTGTTTCTTTGGGGACCTCGGGTAGCAGATGGCACTATCTCGGCATCAGAGAATTTCCAGTTTTAAAGCAATTCGCTACCAAAAAAACATGCTCTTAATGAGCTCATGTGCAAATGGAACATCTGATAAGCCAGGAAGAGAAGGATCTCCAACCGGCAGAACGAGACGTGCAAAGGATCGAGTTGCATGTAAACACTGAGCAATGGGGGGGGTTAAACAGGGCTCCCTCGCTCTTTTCATAGGGCTTGATGATCTCATCCTGTCATGATCCGATTACAATAAATTCATGTTTTCCCTCGAAGAATGAACGGCCAACGCCTGGCTTTAATCTCTTTATTTCTCTCAGTCCCTCTTTCAGTCCCCTCCTTTAGTGTTCGCTCTCTTCGTGATTTGTATAAGAATGAGGGCCGAGTGGAAAATTGAGAGCCTTTTTCTGGAAATGGAGTTGAGCTCCGAGTCAGGCTCTGCTATCTTTGAGTCTCGACTATTCCCGAGGACCCAACCACCATCTGGTTTTTATCCTTTGCTAGCAAAGGTGCCTCCATGACGCTAGTACTAAACAATCGGGTATTTCTCACTGGCAGAGAGTTTTCACAAAGTGTTCCGGACTTTCAAATAAGCCAGATTGTTTAGTATGAGCTTTGACTCCATCAGCGCCTGTATGTCTGGATGCGAAGTCTAAACGTTGATGAGAATTAACACGATTTGATAAAACGGTGTAATGTGGAGAACACACATACACCCCTGGACAAGTTCCTACTCCCTGGCTTTGCCTTACAAAGCAAGCCGTGTGTGTATCTCTCTCTCTCGCTCTCTCGCTCTCTCTCTCTTTCGCTCGCTCTCTCTCTCTATATGTGGAGGAGAATGAAGCCATTATAGGCTGATACAAAGGCTTTGATCGCCGCCCATGACCCCGTCAGTTCGTTAAGCTGAACGCCTGCTGAGAAAGTGTGAGGCACGGTTACGATTGGACAAGTGCACAGTGTTCAAAAAATGCCCGCCTCGCCTACTTCCTGATTGGCTGAAAGACATAATTCACTCTTATTTGAATTGGAAATGTGCACGCTTTCCTAAATGGGTTGATTCAGTGGAGCAACGGTTTCATCTTTTGATTTCTTTGCAGACAGTACAATTATTGGAGAACACCCACCGAGTGTCAGAAAATAGCTACCCATACGCTGTGGTTATGTTAGTTGCTATGGTTACATCTCTAAAGGCATTCTCACTCTGTTCTTATTTCTCTTTATTCCCTTCACATTTCCATACACTGTATTTTATAAACCGTTCCTTCATGTGTGCATTCATTTCACTCATTTTTATTGTTCCTTGGCGTGTGACGTTAGTAGGAAAAGTGTAGAAATTGACTCGCCTTGAACTGTTTCTTGGGATGGTGACCAGGAGTTTCGATTTAGAGCCGATATTGAATGTAGTCACGTGTAGGGAAATAACGGCGCAAGACAACAAGGATCAGAAACGAGACGTTTTTGGGCCATGGTTTTTGCTCGGATGTTGACTTTCTTGCTGGTATTTTATTGGCAAGCCCAAATATCATGATGCATACTGTACATGTTGAAAATGCCATAGTGCCAAGTGCCATAAACATTTCTCTAACCACTTCAATAAAATTAGATGGTTACAGCAGATTTGTAATAAACTGCGATTACGATCGGGACTGCTCAGGCTGGAGGTCATATTGTGGCATCAAGGTCAGTTGGTCAAGTTGACATGACTTAAGCCTAGTAGTGGGTAGCTTGGGAGTTTTCCTAGTGTTTGAAGCCGGATTCACATGGTACGATTTTGGCCATCTGAGAGCAATTTTGAGAATCCTAAAAGATTCCTATAATCCTAGGCCAAAATCTGTAGTCTTTGATCGCCGATTTGACGCGTTCCCTGGCAGACGATTAATAGCCGTTGAAATACATTTTTTTCCTCTGATTAAATTCTGTCAGTGTCGGAAGATTTGATGCACGGTCCTGTAGTGCGGCTTCTCCTACTCGGTACGAGTCTTCTCACGTGAGTGTGTCTGTACGGTCCGACATTAACGACTACCGAGATCCTACAGTGTGACATGGCTTACAGCGGGGATCGTGTTCGTACAGTCTGACGAGCAACAGTCGCAAAGGACTATTAAAAATCGCAGTGTGCACCCGGCTTAATCCAGTCGGACGTGAATATCTCCTGTTTAAAATATTCCGAAATGGACAACGTTATGCGGTTAAAACTTTACAGTACGTACTGTATTAAAGGGTATTGTGCAGTTTAAAATATCAATCAAAGCACTTAATCTTTGACACATTACAAATCCACCCCCTTTTTCTGTTTCCTCGTAGATGTTCTGTGTTCTTCCTGCTTCGTTTTCTTAGTCAATTTTTTTCCCCCCACAATTTGTACACCTGACAATTCCCAACAGTCAGCTCTTCCCTAATCATGACGGCTACCAACCAGGCAGGGGGAAGACTAACATGCGTTTCCTCTTAGGGGGTGTTCGCACTGGAAGTTTAGTCCGAAACAGGCACCGCGGTTCCGAACCCTGTAGGAGGTGGTCGGAGTTCGGTTGCGCTGGAACTGTACCGCGATTCCTGTGAACGTGAACGTACTCGGGACCGCACTCGCTCAGGACGTAAGGTAACCCGCACATGCGTTTTAGCCGATGACGTCATCGTCAGTTTCCACAACACGCGTATTTTTATTAAAAAATAAATAAATAACTAAAAGAATTCCTTGCAATCAGCTGTCTCATCAAAAAACCGTGCACGAGCCGCAGAAAGCCGCTTTCTCTTGGACATCTGATAAACGATGCCATGCAGCTCACATAGACGAAAGTGTCGTTCACTTTGCTGCACGCAACAGCACCCAAATACAGTATTTTTTTTAAATCACCATTTTTTAAAAATGTTGAATGTTGTGTTCTCTATGCACGTCTGTGATGACGTAAGACGAACACAAATAGAAATAGAAAATAGGGTTCAATAGAAACACCGCAACACTGCGGGGGCGCCGGGAACGAACGCACTCGGATCCGGACCGCGGCAAACGTGGCCAGCGTGAAAACTTTGGAACTGCCGGTCATGCTGTGCCACAGGGTGGCGTAACACCTGGAGGACAGCACTGTCTGCCCTCATTGGCATAAATGAGCCGGTGGACTTTGATTGCCTAGTGTTGCTCTAATTTGACCGGAGAAAGACAGTATGCCATCCATCCTGATCTAGTCCATACCAGTAGGTTCTTAAATCATCACTGGCATGAGAACATAATTGGATGGTGTGGGAGATGGGAGTGCATTATTCCATCTTGTGGAGCAAAGTAGCTTTTGTGTATGGTGTTTTTTTTTTATTTTTATTTTTGGTTTCAAAGCAGTTCATAGTTCTAATCCGTTTCCTAATTCCCAGCCTGTATATTCCCTTGAAAAATGTTCAAGTCGTAAAGAGCATGTTATTACTGAAGGGCGACTTCGCTCATAAGCAACGGCTGGCAGACAAGTCAAAAGTGTGTGTGTGTGTGTGTGTGTGCGTGTGCGTGCTGAGTACAACTGGGAGAGCTCAAGAATGGGATCCTGTGGGACCCTACCAAAAAAAAGCTGCAGGAGCTGCAGTTTGTTTGTTTATTGTTTGTTTATTTTTGAAGTTCATGAAAATGCTATCGTAAATCAGTGTTTTGCAACCGAATTTGAATCGTGTTTTCAATTATGTGCGCACGCACACAGTAAATGCATTTGAAAATACCTGCTTGAATTAGCATTTGAGTTTGAGTGAGTAAAATCTGTAAGATGCTGCGGTAGGTTTCTTGTCTCTGATGGACCTAGACACTGAGGGCTTTGTAAATGAAGGTAGCCCAGTTGCGTATGATGGCATTTGTGGTGCGTGTTGGGTAATCTGTGTCTGGATGTAGGAGGGAAATATGCTATCAGGCGCCGTTGTTTAGAGTCGAGTCCTTCTGACTCATCAGATAACTGTAGCTTGAAAGGATGCAGAGTCAGCAAGTGTGTCCTGAGATTGCTTGTGGTAGAATGATGCCAGGTCCTGCAGACCACCACTGTTTTGTTTCTACAGCAACATCTGAAGAGTTTACAAGCTGAACTTTTTCAGGTGTTCTGGACTTAAAGGGTCACGAAACCTCACTCTTTCAGCTCAAGTCTACCTCTCAATGTTTTTGGAAAATGCAGCTTAAATGGGTGTGGATGGCTGTGCGAAGAAGGGAGTTGGAGTGGGTGTGGCAGGGAAAGGCAGTGGAGGAAGGGGGGGGGGGCCTTCAGAATACTCACAATAAAGATGGGTAGTGACACAAATTTTGCAGTGGCAGCAATATGCAGGGATCTGATGAGGCAGAGGATTTCTCTCCTCCTCCTCTGCTCCTCACCGTGGTTATTGACTTGGGTATCGAGTATCGTGTACTTTTGGTGGTATCGGTACCGACTACTGGATTTTTGGTATCGTGACATCCGTAGTGCAACACGAATGCCTCTCAGGAAATTAGAAGTAGTTTAGTGTTTCATGATGCTTTAAGACTTGAGAAAAACCTTTATCATTTTAAATTAATGTAACTTACTAATTGTGCTAATCTTGGGACTTCCCAGTGATTTAGCATGCTAGCAAGCTGGAAAAATCATGGTAACTGTTCTGGCCTTGTGACAAGTCCTTATACTGTCTCCTACTGATCCCCTCGTCCTCCATCAGCCAATAAGGGTTTGGTAAAACATTTGGAAAATGTGTTTCTTTAGACTGGTGTAGTATTTGAGTAGCAACATTCCTGTAGACGTGTGTGTACACAAGCCAGACTAACAAAACCTCTTTTTTTTTTTTTTTTTTTTTTGGGTCTTCAGTTCCAATGACTTCAGGACCATAACCGATCTCCTGCTTCATTTTGGACCCCCTTCTCCTGTGAAAATGGCCGACATTGCCGGGTTTGTCTCTGAAGAACCAGCGAAAGGCCCAGGAGAGCTGGATCCGTGTCTGCTGGAAATTGACAGGACGTATGAAATCGTCCCTGCTGTTATCTCCTCCACATGCTGCCTCTTTGGAATTATCTACTGCTTCTTTGGTAAGTTGAGATGGAAATCATTTTTAAGTCACTTTCACAGTTTTTGAAAGTGCTGTTGAAATCTGTTCAAGGTTCACCGTTAGAGGCGTCCTGATGATTGCTTATACAGTACATTCTGGATACTACCAACACTGTTTTATCTGGGACGAGGTTCTCTCGGTAGTCAGCGTTTTTAGACCGTATTTGGGCCGCACTCTTGAAAAAGCGACATAAGAGCAGCTATCTTCTAAAGTCCCTTATTTTAGGCAAACCTGCATTAAATTGCTTTCTTTGAGAAGGATATTTAGTCCGCTTTGACCACTAAGCTATCTTTTTAAATGGCTAATGTGAGAGAGATATATATATATATATATATATATATATATATATATATATATATATATATATATATATATAAGAAGAATTTAATCAGCTCATGTTATGCAAAAATATGTAGCTGGCTGGTTAGCATTAGTAACATAGCTTAAAACCACCTGTTATGAAAATGATTGCTACGCAGGCAGCTGTTTTCTGCCTTTCACATGGGCATAACTGTAACACGTAAAAACCGAAGAGCACGTTCAGTCCGTGTGTGTACGGAGGGCTGAAGGTACCGGTATGAAATAAATTATCCGAGTAGTTAGGGTTAGATGTGAATTCTTTTCTTTTGTGAATAATGAATAAAATTTTTAAATAAAGGAATAAATATCTTCCAACATTTTAATGATTTACTGTTTTTTTTTTTTTCATGCTGAGGCCTCAGTGTACGCCAGGGAATAATTCGGTCTGTCAACATGATCCGTCACAGCTAATGGAAAGGCCTAAAGCCATAGTATTACAGTATTATATCAGACTCTCTCACTTCCAATTTGCTTTGTTTACTCTCCCGCTTACTTATTCACTCTTGGTCCTGTGAATGGCTGCTGGCTTAAAATAGTTGGCCTTTTCGTGTGCCTAAAGTTGAGTTGTTGTATAAATAAATTTTTAATATTCAGATATCCAAATAAGTTCATATTCGGTGGATATTAGCTACCAGAAGAGGGAAAAGAAGGGAAAAGGGTCTTGACATAATGATTTTTCCATTGTGTTTGAATTTTCCTCATGTCGATGGAAGCACATGTGCAATGTAGTGAAATAATGAACTGAAAAATGAACACGCATCTTTTAATGAGTCAGTGCGTTTACATGGACAACAATAATCCGATATCAACCCGATTAAGACGATACTCTGATTAAGAAACTAGCATGTAACCAGCGATTATTGATGACCTTAATCTGATTAAAGTAACACTCGAAGTAAACACAGATGGAATTAAGACGTGTGGAGTATTCCTGTTTTAGTCACGTTATGGACGTGCGTTACAGACATGCACGCCCGCATGACCGTAAAAGCAGCACACTTGGAAGACTTAGGGTTAGGGTCACGCCATGTTAGGGTCGCTTTCTTTTATGTTTATCCATGTGGATTTAGGGCATAAGGTATACCCAAATAATACGGTACAATCATTCAATACTGAAATAATTAAATAAAAGATTTTACTTTATTCCATTTAATATTTATTTCTACTTTTAAAAAACGTACACATTTTAACTAATGCGCGTAATCCGTATAACTTTTCATATTGACATCTCTCAGCTGTGTGTGTGTGTGTGTGTGTGTGTGTGTGTGTGTGTGTGTGTGTGTGTGTGTGGGGCGCTTAGAGTTTTTGTGCTTTATGGGAACTAGTGCTGTTATTTCATAGCAGTCACTTTTGTTTGACCTCAACCACTCCCTTTCATTTCAGTTAAATGAATGTGGTGTTAAACTCTCATGCAACTGGGGAACGTCAAACCATGAACCATCAAACCAAAACTCAACTTTAGTTATTTTAAGTTGAGACTTGGAGATGTTATTTTACGGTTATGATGCAGTGCTTTTGTTCAGGTTTGCCTTTTCAGCCTTTGAGCTACACAGTTCTGCTGTAGCTTCAAGGAATAATCCATACTGTTATTAATATAACACTCGTGTTAATATACCAAACGTACAGAATACCCAGGAACCGGACTTGGCAATACAGCTAATGTAAATATAGCATACGGTGTAAAATGTGCTTGTATGACAACTAAGCCTAAACTATATTATTTCAGCCATTGATATTAAATCTCTCTTGCAGGTTACCGCTGCTTCAAAGCCATCATGTTCTTGTCGGGTTTGTTGTTTGGCTCGGTGATTATCTTCCTGCTGTGCTATAAGGAGCGAGTGTTAGACACACAACTGAGCATAGAGGCAAGCGCTGGAATAGGCCTGGGCATCGGGCTTCTGTGTGGCCTCGTCACTATGCTAGTGCGCAGCGTCGGCCTCTTTATGACGGGTATCCTGCTCGGCCTGCTCCTTGCCATCGGTGGCCTTTTGCTCGCACACCAGCTGTACACACCCAGCACCTTGTGGGTAAGCACACAATACACCTCCAGAAATATGCCAGCACACTCTATACACTATTTTCAACGAAGAACACACCTTTAAAGAGAATTTTTATCAGCCTGCACGCCAGCACTCTGTGGGAGTGGGCACGCTGTGCTTCCTGACTTGCGCTAAGGATCGATGATTTAGTTTCAAAATTCATGCCGAGCATCTAGCTAGCTATAGCCTGCTTTCTATTTTTTGCCCTATAAATGACACTCAATGCTACACACCCAGCACTTTGTGGGTATGCATACACAATATACTTCCTAAAATAGGCAGTCCCCTCTGAAAGTATTGGAACGGCAAGCTAATGCAGGTTTTTTCTTTTTCTTTCTCCTCTATACAGCCAGTAAATTCGGGTGTGAGATCACAAGATTAATTGATCAGAATTTCAGCTTTCATTTCCTGATATTTACATGCAGATGCGTTCAACAACTTTGAGCATGGTTCCTTGTTTGGCAGACCACCCTTCTTTTAATTTTTTTTGGCAAGCAAAAGTAATGGATCAGATAGTCTTAAAGCTAATTAGCGTAAATAACACTTAATATTTGGTTGCATATCCCTTGCGTGCAATAACTGCATCAAGCAGGTGACCCACTGACTTCACCACACTGTTGTGTTGGGTTTCTCCCTTCAGTCTCTTCAGGAGGTGAAATGCATGCTCAAGTGCGTTATGGTCTGGTGATTGACTTGGCCAGTCTAAAACCTTCCACTTGCTTCCCCTGATGAAGTCTTTTGTTGTGTTGGCAGTGTGTTTTTCTGTAAATTGGCAGACAGTGTTTCTCTAGACTTTTGAATTCATTCTGCTGCTACCATCATAAGTTACACCATCCATAAAATTTAGTGAGTCCGTTCCAGAAGCAGCTATGCAAGCCCAAGCCGTGACACTACCTCCATTGTGCTTGACTAATGAGCTTCTATGTTTTGGATCATGAGCAGATCCTTTCTTTCTCCACACTTTGGCCTTTCCATCTCTTTGGTAGAGGTTCATCTTGGTTCCAGGACTTTTATGGCTCATCATTGTATTTCTTTGTGAATTCCAATTGGGCTTCCAGATGCTTACTGCTGATGAGTGGTTTGCATCTTGTGGTATGGCTTCTATATTTGTGCACTTCAAGTCTTCTTCGGATCGTGATCCCTTCACCCCTGCCCCGTGAAGATTGTTTTCACTGACTGACTGTCTTTGTGTTTCTTTTCACAGCTCTCACGTTGTTTGTCATCAAATGCTGCTGTTTTTCTTGGCCGACCTGGTCACAGTCGCTTGGCCAACCGCACCAGTGGTTTCTTTCTTTTTCAGGGAATTCCAAATTGTTGTATTGGCTATGCCCAATGCTTGTGCAATGGCTGATAGATTTCCCCTCTTTTCTTAGCTTCAATATGGCATGATTTCTCCCATAGATACCAGCTCTCTGGTCTTTACGTTGGTTTATCCTTTTTAACAACAAATGCCTTTCACAGGTGAAACTGAAGGCTCAAACCAAGAGTAGCCGTTCAGAGCTATTCATTCTTTAAACGATTGTTTTAACAGGGCACACCTGGGCACACACTTATCAGTCACATGTTTCAATATTTTTGATCTTGAAAAAATGAGAGGGTTCAAACAAAAGGGTTAACACCTCTAGATGTACACATGAGGAAATGAAAGCTGAAATTATGATCCGTCATCTCAAACCCAGATGACATCAATGTATAGCAAAACAATAGAATTGGCCTTGCCGTTACAATACTTTCGAAGGGGACTGTATTAACATAAACTTTTTTTCGGTTTGTTTTCTTTATTAATTTGCTGCGTACACAGCTTTCAGTTGAAAGTGTAGATCATTTGCTTATTTACATAGAACTGAAAATTTTCATTCAGTTTATTGGACTGCATGCACCATTTCAGATATGTATTATCCTTAAGTAAAAATCAGCCGCTCTATACAACAAGCACTATGCACTCCCTGAAATATGTGACTGTTAATTTCAAGAAAAAGGTGTTACACGTGATTTTGAGCTAAACATAAAGGTGTACATATGTGTGTTAAGTATGCCAACATAATTTCTGTAGATACATTTAATATTGAACAGAATGAACTGCATGCACTCTTCAGTTATGAATCCACTTCAAATCAATCTCAGCAGCTCAACACACCCATCACCCTGTGGGAACAGACACAATACACCTCCTGAAATGGGAACATGCCCTGAATGTACTGCAGATCATGTTTTTAGCTAAAATTACACTCTGGACGGGATGCCAAACCATCACTGGGTGCGCACACGTTCATACGCTCAGTCACACTAACGGGCAATTTAGACGCCTACCAGCATGTTTTGGAAGGTGGGAGGGAACCTGCACGGACACGGGGATAACATGAAACTCCACGTAGACCGTGAACTGAGCTCAGGTTTGAACCAGAGACCCTAGAGCTGGTAACACTACCTTTCTGTAAGTGTATGTAGTTTACAGGAAATCCTTCAAGATTCAGTTTTAACTGTGTGTTCCTCTGGGACTGTTTCCATGTGGCTTAAAAAGCAGAGCTGCATATTAATGTAATTGCACTTTATTGGTGCTAACTAAAACCTAAGGTAGTGTTTTAGTTAGCGTCCTGCAAATGTCTTCCAGTATGGAAATATAAATTCCTGAAATATTCTGATGTCTCTGTTGTTTTCTATTTAAAGCAGCAAATGTGTATGGAGACAGTTGGCATATTCTGAGCAGCAGTTCAAAAGGATTTTGGGGATACACTTGACACATCTTGGAGGCATGCTTTATCCCTTATTTTCCTTCGTTATTAATTGCTCAATTGGTCTTGCATTGGGAAAATGGGTAAATATATACATCTGCTATACCCAGGTGATTGTGGACACCAAGCACATTACACAAGGAAACCACTGTTTGGGAAAAGCGGGAAGGCATGCGAGTGTCATAGGAAGCCTGATGACTGCACACTTGGGGCACATGGTATATGACTCGTTGTAGCTTGAGAAATACCAGATCGGTCAGTTCGTGCTGGCTCTAATAAAGTGTCCAAGTGTTGCACAGCATTAAAAGGAGATGCCATGGAAAATGGAACTGTCCAGCATTTCCTCTTCATTCAATGACTGGTCTTATTTGGCTTAATTTGTGGATGTATATTTTTCTTTTTTTCTTTTTTTTTTAAATGTCTTATATTCCTTCAGTTAATGCCTTCGATATTAAATGACGAGGATTCACAAAATGTGTGTAAATAAAATACACGAGTGTTTACATAAGTGCAGTAACTCGTCGCACTGTACATGATTTGAAGCTGATCAATCAAGGTTGACATTAGTCACCGTGTACATAAATGTATTTTATTTACACACGCACGAGCGTACGAGGGTACAAACGTTTTCCTGGATTTTTACATGAACGTGAAAGATCTCGTGTAAATGCTTGTACGAACAATTTATGAAGAAATCTGTTTGTTTACCAGCTTGATAAATGAGGCCCTTTGTCTCCAGACATGTATTCATGTCAATTAAATAATAAACATGTTTCTGTATGCATGCTCGGAAGGATTTGTTGACATTTTCTGGCACCGCACGTTTGTGTGTTTCCAACTCCATCCTATCCTACCCAGCCCTTCATGACAAATTTTAGCATTTTGGTTGGTTTAAATGTGAAACCAAATGGCAAATAAACCAAAAAGTGAAGTAATGGGTGAGAGGTTCCAATGCATCTTGGTTATATAGGTGAATATGATGTCTCTCACGTGATGTTTCTGTGTGTATTTAACATGGTGTGTGTGTGTGTGTGTGTGTGTGTGTGTGTGTGTGTGTGTGTGTATAAATGAATGACAGGTGCCCGTAGGTGTCCTCCTTGGCACTGGCATGCTGTGTGCCGTTTTAACGCTTCAGTGGCAGAGGTTTTTCACCATCATCTCCACAGCTGTGTTTGGCGCTGCCATCATGACAGTGTGTGCTGATTACTTTGTGGAATTGCTGATGCTGGTTACACACATTTATAACTGTCTGCGCCTTGTCCCTGCTCCCGCACCGCTCTGCTGGTACAGCTGGGTCATTCTGGGCATCTGGCCTATGCTCAGCATTATGGGAGGATTAGTGCAGTGGAAGCTCACCGCCGAAGGTTTTTCACACACTGAAGGTATTGTATGATGCCGCTGAATATAATAGTGTTCGATTATATTACTAAATAGAAATGACTATTATTGTACTCTTTACCCCTACAAATATCACAGATCTTTAAAAATATATATATTTTCAGCTCATTCTGTTACCTTATTGTTTTACTCTTCCTCTCTTTCTCAGTGATCATCAGTAGAAGGCAGAAGCGATTGCAGCTGATGAGAATAAGACAGAAAGATGTGAAAAAGCTGCAGCTGTCTGCAGGTCAGGAGGGGACGTATCGCCGTAAACCCACTCCTGTAAAACGCTACGCTGGAGATCTTCTAGCTCCAGTTAGTTTCAGTAGAACCAAACTGACTTGTTTGTTTATTCTCTTAAAAATGAGAATGTGTGGATAGTTTCAAGATGTTGGGCTGTAGATGGCCAAACTGGGTGTTCAGTCCTGTGGTTTCCTTTAATCACCATAGCAGTGTTCAGCACTGAAACATCGTCGTTCACGTTTGTTTGTCCAGTTACTACGGCTCCGATAACTTTAATTTCCATAAGTCACAAACCCTGCTAGAGGGCAACAAAAATGTTTTTGTTTTGGTAATGCAAAATCTCTTACCCAGACAACATGTCTTGGTATGTTAATCAGGGATTTGGTGGCAAGGGAAGAGATTTGTACACTGGCAATTATTCAGAGGCTCAGGAGGATCAGATCAGTAAAAGGCCCACAACTGGCCAATCAGGAGACTCGTACAGTTAAAGTGATGGCTCAACCAGAAAGGAAATGTAGAATCTAGCCCTTTAGCAGTAACGTGGGTGATCATCAAGTAGTTTATGGCTGAGGTTTACTTCTTTAGTTTTGCCTTGGAGCTACCAGGCTAATAAGTCATGTTTATAGCCTCCAGTTTGGCATAGTCCAAACTGGATGTTTTAAATCCTCTCTCACTCAGATATTGGTTGACTCATTAATAGCATTTGTACGTATTCACTCACTGAGCACTTTATAAGGAACGTTATTGGGATCATGCTTACTTATTCATGCAAATGTGATCAGTCATTTTGACAGTGGCGTTATTGTTGGTGCCAGATGGGCCGGTTTGAATATTTCTATAAGCATTGATCTCAAGGGATTTTCACGCTTAACAGTCTCTAGAATTATGCAGTAAAGAAAAAAACATCCAGTGAGCGGCAGCCCGGCATACAGAAACGCTTGTCGACGAGAGAGGCCACCAGAGAATTGCCATCCTGGTTCGAGCTGACAGAAAGGCTCCTGTAACCACTCTGTACAATTGTGTTGAGCAGAAAAGCATCTCAGAATGCACAACACGATAAACCTTGAGGCTGATGGGCTACAACGGCAGAAGACCATGCCAGGTTCTGCTTCTGTCAGCCAAAAATAGAAAGCTGAGGCTGCAGTGTGCACAGTTGAAGAGTGGAAAAACGTAGCCTGGTCTGATGAATCTCGATTTCTGCTGAGGCACACAGATGCTGGGGTCAGAATTTGGTGCCAACTGCATGAATCCATGGAACCAACCTGCCTTGTGTCAACAGTCCAGGCTGGTGGAGGTGGTGTAATGGTGTGGGGAATGTTTTCTTGGCACACTTTGTGCCTGTTAATATCAATCAGTCTTCACTTGAACGCCACAGCCTATTTGAGTATTGTTGCTGACCGTGTGCATCCCTTCATGGCCACAGTTTACCCATCTTCTAATGGATATTTCCAGCATGATAATGCACCATGTCGCAAAGCAAAAGTCATCTCAAACTGGTTTCATGAACATGACAACGAGTTCAGTGTTCTCCAGTGGCCTTCCCAGTCACCGCATCTGACTCCAATAGAACACCTTTGGGATGTGGTAGAACGGGAGATCCGCAGCATGAAAGTGCACCTGGAAAATCTGCAGGGATTGCGTGACGCGTTCATGTAAACATGGACCGGACTCTCAAAAAAAAAAAGTTTCCAATATCTTGTGGAATCCATGCCATGAAGAATTGAGGCTGTTCTGAGAGCAAAGGAAGGCCCTACCCAGCGTTAGCATAGTGTTCCTAATAAAGTGTTCTGTGAGTGCACATATTTTCATCTAATAAGGAATATAAAGCTTTTTAGGTATTCGGTACTATATTCTCATCCATATCACGACCAATGTACAAGTCCGCCTTTGGGTTAAATCTCTCACTGGAGTCTGTGCAGAATAAAAACAAATTACATGCTGAGGAAGAAAGTGGTTCTGGTGGGTTTTTTTTTTTTTTTTAATTTTCAGTGTGGGCAACAGGTCCATGAAAATTCAAAAATTATAATAATGAAAAAAAACACAGTGGACCAAACAGTCAATCCAACTGAGGGATATATTTATTATTAATGTATTAATTGCTTTTTAGGCAAATATCATCATAATGACTGTCAAGTTGCTTTGTATTTTTTTGTACCAAGTGTAACTCTGCTTGTTTGCCTTTGTCTGCTTTAACCCTGTAGAGTTATCTGCAGAGTCTCCGGGAGCGTCAGATGGGCACCGGCACGTCCCTGAGCAGCCTGAGTACCGCCAACCATACCATGGTGGATATGGATTATGATACTGGATCTACAGTTCCACTCACACACACCACAGCTGCAGCACGCACCTGAATATGAGCTGCATTCATCAGTGGTTAAAGAACTAACGGTCCAGATAAGGAGAAAACAAGATTGCGTGGTACTTCATAGTAAAGTCAGGCGGTATGACTGAGATTTTGGTCAGGTCCGAAAGTCCACTGCCAAGAACTGTTATTTCATCACGTTTAAAACCTTAACACAGCTCTGTCTGATTCAAATTAAGACTCTATCATTCACTAATATTAGGCAGAGAAAGTCTTATTAATTTAAAGCAGTGGGAGTTTGTGTGTGTGTGTGTGTGTGATTTATATAAATTTAAAGCGTGTGAGAACAGGACATTTATGTAGATTTTAAATTTTACACAGTGAATTTTTCAGACAGCTACACACCGCATCTGTCCCAGTTTTAAATCTGCAGTTTAAAAATGTCTGATTTCTGATCGTTGCCATGCAGTGAAATTTGGTTGTAGGTGAATGTATACATCTTTCCAGCCTGAAAATTGGCTCAGCTCACAGCCAGAACAGAACTGCTCAGCTCTCCCCCTTTTTCAGCAGGCATACTGTGTATTTCTGTGATTTCAATGTGTGTGTGTGAGAGTCACTTGTGGGAAAGGGTACAGTTGCAATTCACCTTGCGGACTACAGAGGGCTCTAAAACATCAAATAACTGAAGTAAAATTGTGTGACCGTTTTCTATAGCCTATGAGGAAACAATGGTTCTCGATGGACTTAAACTCTGGACCTGACTGTATGGAGAGATAAATTGTCTAATTCAAATCATTAGGACTTCAGTAGATCACTGTATATGGGTGTAAATGGACTTGGTAGGCCTTTAACATTAGTTGGCTTTTCATTTGCCGACTGATAACCAGCAACCAGTATTTATTTTTATAATGGCCTTCCCTGTCTCTTCACTTCAAAATGTTCACTTTTTAACCTGCCACCACATATTGTTGTCATCTTTAGGTTTAGTCAATCTTCCTGTATTTCCCCGACTATAAGATGCTTTTTTTTTGGATTCCTATAGTAGATGCCGTGATTTCTAAAATAAATAAATAAATAAAATATTTATTTATTTATTTATTTTGCAGTGAAGTGACTGCCTTCACAGATATTTGACCAAATGGTAATCAAATGAAAAACTCCATTCTTTGCGTATGGGTAAGAGATTGTTGAAGTTCTGATTATCATTAGCGTGTTCATGTCATTTCAGCAAACACTGGCCTTACTGTTAACTGTGGAAATCGTCTTTTCCGTTGCGTTTTTTTTAGTCATATTAGTTTACAAAGTGACGTCACACATTCACGTTTCCAGTTCATGATTTACAAAAAAAAAAAACTGGGCAGTTTTTACAAGTAGGATGGCCCACACTAATGGATACTCTATAAATATTGAAGATGCATCAACGTGCTTTATACAACGTAGCAACTTGTAGCAATATAGCAGCTTAGGGGGCATCTTATAGTCTGGAAAATACAGTATTACCTTTTAATAAGTTTTTAATGTAGCATAGAGTGTAGTGAACGTGGGAAAAGACAGAGCACATGGGCATCCAAGTCCCCCCCCCCCCCCCTCTTCTCCTGCCTGTAAGGCCTACCTTATTGGTAAGATTGAACTTTTTTGTTGTCTGAGAGTGATTTGATTTTTTATTTTTTTTTTCCTTTTCCCCTCCTCTATCGAGGCATCTGAGAGAATGTTTCTGGCTCTGCTTCAAACTCGATGAGAGCATTGTGAAATGACTCCAGAAGCATTTTGTGTGCGTGTCTGCATTCGAATCGTTTTAAACTATGGGTTTGTACAATAGTGTATAATTGATTTACTCGTGTCTGTATCATTTATCAGATGCATGTGTATAGCTTTCCACAATAGTGGTTCTGTGAACAAGCTGACCGTTTGATCAGCAGTTTTATTCTTCCAGTGCATTTTTTTTTTTTGTATTAAGGGGATTGTCTGGACATGAGTGCAAGTGGAATCTGCAGTACGATTACTCTTATTACTTACTAGAACGTTTGTCAAACTAATTTCTCATTTTCCCTTTTTTTTAATTTTATTTTATTTTTTATAAACCATAGGATTTCTCCTAGGTAGCTGCAGCTTGTCTCATTCAATATATGTGTTTCTAATGTAATGAGTCTTTAAAGACTGTTAGTGGGAGATGTGAGTTCCTGCACTTAAATCTGTCAATCAGTGCCTTAAGGTTAGACGAAGTTAAATGACCAGTCTCTGCGTTCTCTGGTCATCTTGTGTACAAGATGCTTCTGCAACCCCTCTAGAAAGTGACAGTTTGATGTCACTGCAGGTTTGTGTCTTGTAGGTGGGACCTGTCCAGTATCCCTGAACATGTCATTTTTAAACCATTAAAAATAATCTGTACAAAAGAATCGATTTGTTTGCTATACTGACCAAACAACTAAAGATAATAGAAACCTCTTTAACAGATTTGTCTTGGGTTAGTTAAACACTAGTGTGAATTCAGTATCTCGGTCTTGATTGGTATTGTGATTTGTACGTTTTATTTCATTCTCAACGAGCTGTATTTGTTCATCATGGACGTTATCCAGCTTAGCGTGTCTATTCATGTGAATCAGTCATTCAAGAGAAGTTCACCTTCGAAAGTAAGATTCTTTTTTGAACGCAGAAAATATCTGGATTATTCTGAAAATCTTATTTCTTATTCTTAAATCTTATTCTTTTAACAGAATGGTAGAAATTGAGACCAGCAACCTATTAAAACCGAGTGTACACTATTTTTATGGACGTCAGATATTGGCTCCAGTCAAAACCTACAGTATAAAATTTAGATTCGTCACTATGGAAATAAATTTAGGAAAATGCCAGTTTGCTTTTTGCCCAATATCATTGCTTCATGAAGTTTCAAAGAATGGTCTCCTGATGTTTTGTACTTATTAGTATGATCACACACACTTTACAGCTTGAACTAGCATTAAGAGTAGCCAATGGTTGGTTTTTTTTTTTGTTTTTTTTTTTTAACTTGTAAATTCAGACAATCTAAGTTTGTATAAGATTGTTTTGAGATTATAAACTTCGTAAGTGTTGCTGTATCTCACTTTTGACAACTATACTGAGGTAGATATATAGTTTATATAAAATGTTTTTTCACTTAAAGGTTTCTTTTGAATAAAACTGTGTAAAATGAAGACTTTTAAAAAAAGGGAAATATCCCTGCCAGACAGACTCTCTGAAAACTCCACTGTGGGTTTGGAGGTCTTTCTGGTTTGACCTTCTCTATATATCGAGAAGGTCTAAAATCCTCAAACATAGAACTCTCGCTTTTTATCCGCTGTTTCTCATTGGCCATTACCATGACCTCATGCTCTGACTAATTTGTTCGAGTGTGCGGTCAAAGATTGAAAGAAAAAAAACAAAGTTTCAAAAATAATGACATTCATATTAACAATTGCTAGTTGTACTGTCACTATTAACGTAAAAAGCTAGACAGGTTCACAAGTGAACCCCTTCCCCTTGCATAAAAAAAAAAAATTAATAAATGTAATCAAGTCAGACTTAGCCAGTACTGCATTGGACATTTATATTAACAATTGCTCATGACCTGTTTAATTAAGCGACATGTACTAGTAGAATGCACCAATTATTACAATATAAAATCTAAATCAAATAGAATCATTTGTGCTCTGATGATAATTTATTAGAAACACAAATGAAATTCTTAGAACCATGGTCTGATATCAAATCAAACTTGAAGCAATTCATTACAAGGCAGAAGTACAAAATTCAAACAATAGTCACAAACAATTGTCTGGAGAGTGGCATATTTTTTTCCCACCTACAAAAGTGAACACGTATGAACTTCTGATATCAAAATCAAACCCAAATGATTTAGTACAGCGCAGAATTACTAATTACTAAATTCCTAAAAGGGGGAAAAAGAAAGAAAAACAAACGAAGCTTCATAGACAACAGAATGAAGAGAACTTACCACCAACAATTTCTTACACTTGTACACAGTTTTGGATATGCGACAAGTCTACAGATACGTGCAGATCTCGTGCGTTTGTATATGAAATTATAGGTCACGGATTCGTATAGACTCATCTGCCTTCTTTAAGAAAAAAAAAAATCTGCAGAAAACATAGAAACAAGCCAAAAAAAAAAAAAAAAAGCTTTTTTACTGACACATCTTACACCTGAGAAAGTATGCACGGCAGGGGTAGTGGCCTCAGTAGTGCCTACTCTGTTGCTAATCAAAGTCTTTAATCAGACCGTGCAGGATTTTGTGATTGCAGAAATTAACGCAAAATCAAGGGAACGCCGCGATATTTGCAGGAGCTTGCAATTTTTCTAAATGACACCACGGTCAAAGCCCTCTTCAATTCACGTGTGTCGAATATGAGTACAGCCGAAAGGTCTCGTTTACCAACAAACATCACTGCGAAAGACACACTTTTTCATGCGATTGCAATTTCACCAATTCAAGTAGTTCTGCAAATAAAAAATAAAAAAATCATCGAAATCACGTATGGACTGTTCGGACTGTTCACTACGTATAGACGGATGTCCATTTTGGATGCAGATGTGTGTTTTGCTACATGATCTCATGACGCTTGTAAAGCGTACTTGTGCATGTTCTCTGTCTCAGTGCAGTGACAGTCCAGTCCAGTCCCTGCAATTAGCAACAGAGAGACTTCAAACTGAGCAAATAAACCCCTACAACTGAAATGTTCATTAATAATTCCATTCTTAAAAATAAAAAATATAAGCAGGAACACAAGTAGAGGATGTACACCCCTCCCGCTCCCCCTAAGCACCAGACCAAACACCAGCCCCATGTATTATAGATGTTAACATAACATTCTTTTGTGATAATAAAGAGCGACCTTTTACATATATATATATATATATATATATATATTTTTTTTTTTTATGGGGAAAGAAGAAAGCTGAATAAACGGCTAAGATCAGAGCATGATTGACAGAACCAGCTCTTTATGCACTACCTTACTGCAAGAATAAATGGGGAAAGAAAGTTGCTCATTAACATTAGAGACCGTTTTATGAGATACATAGACAAATTTGTCACTCCTGTCCTCCCTGATGATCTGCTACATTTACCACAACTCTCCAGTAGACCTGTGACAATAAACTGTAATAATCTTCAACACAATAATGAACTTGGACAACATTGCTAGCACTGACGGTTCAGAACGTGCTCACTATATTTACATTTGATTTCGGAGAAATCAAGGTTCCCCCCCCCCCCCCCCCCCCCCCCCGGGCATGTTTTCCACTAAAATGACTAACAAATGGACAAACTATGTTAAATTCTCAAGCAGCTTGCCAATGCAAAAACTGTACACGTTAGATGATTTGCCCTAGAATCTGAAAAATAAAATAACAGTAACTTGTCAAACGCAATATTGTGAACTGTAATACTTGGGCAGACTTTCATATTGGCGCACGTCTACTCGACAGCCTGCAAGAGAGTGAACGAAAGAGCACATGCACACAAGTGGGGACACGTTTTTCCTCTGTGAGCGTACTGAAATGAAATCACGACAGCGTGGCTACACATCACGCGACGTGTTTCAACAGTGCTCACATCCCTGACTCCTCTGCAGTTTAAAAAGTCCTCTTTAGCGCCTCGTCAAACTCTCCACACTCTCAGTGGGTGCATCTCATCCACCGCTCTCGTGTGCTGAGCGGGTAACCCGAATCCACCATCAGCTTCTCGTTCATGCGCCAGTATTTATCGCCTTTAAAGAAGTACACCTTGCCGTTGGTCCATGTAAAGGCTGCGTCCACGTTCGATGGAATGCCAGTAAAGAGGCGGGAAATGGGTTTGGGGTAAATGCTCAGGTTGTTGTACACCATTTCATCCCACTGCCAAAATCCTGAGCCCTGGAGAGAGAAGCTGTACTGTAATACACATTTACTACAAAAAGGACGTAGCGCATAGGCTAGTGCTTAGTGAACAAATAAATGAAAAACTGTACAAATATTACACTAAAATTTAAAAAAAGAAAAGCTTGGTAAGCAGGTGCTTGTATGAGCTTTTTATATGAGCATTAGATCAATATTGTTGGATCAAAAGTCTAAAATAGTTTGCGTGAATATTACTAGTTAGTAAAAAGGGAATACTGATCGGGTATAGTGATGCGTTACCGAGCACAACAAAAAACTGATATTGTTTACTTCACTCTAAAAGTAATGAGTGTATACTGAGGTCTGTAGGAAAATACTACAACTATGTCTTATGTTTTTGGGAAAAGATTATTCAAATATCACACTATTAGAGACAACAGTATCATGAAAAAATCATTAGTGAATTGTATATACAAACACATGGTGGGACTAGTGTGGAAAATGAGCACTATCTTCACCCTGTAAATATCACCCTGAGTGGAGCTTAGACTCAACCGAGTCCCAAAGCCAGTGACTTTTTTTTTTTTTTTACTCCCTGTAACGTGACTGCCACCATGTGGTCATGGAAGGAACTGAAAGGGCTACATTTGCACACTGCTTCACATTACCTTGAAGAAGAAAATCTTTTTGTTCCTCTCCAAGTACATGGCAGCATCGATGTTAGCTGGGATTCTGGTCAACTGTTTGGGGTAGCCGGCGAGGAGCTGGAAGTTCATGTAGCACCAAACTTTGTCACCTGCAGAGGAGCGGAGAATAATCAGAAACCCGAGGAGTTGAGAGACAACTGTGCAATACAGCTCTGAGTATATATCCATTTATCATAACTGTGCAGAACAATGACAAACACGATTCATTTTTTTCATCCAAAAATCTGTAAGTCTGTCTCTGTACGTACCTGCCTGTCTATATCTGTCTTATATCTGTCTCCTTGTGCTTTTATTTATCTGTCTTTTTGACTCTGTCTGGCTCTATATCTGCCTATACTGTGTATCTATCTGTTTGTGTACTTATCTGTCTGCCTGTCTCTCTCTATATTGGTCTGTTATCTGTCTGTCATCATCATGATCATCTTTCTTTCTGTCTGCTTGCCCATCTGTCTCTATCGATTTGTCTGACTGTCTGTCTCTTTCTACAGAGAAATGCAGTGTCTTATTAAGGTGTTGGGTCCCCACAAGCTGGAAGAACAGCATCAATGCATCTTAAGCACAGATTCCTTCAATACATCTGTCTAGCTATTGGTATGTCTTGATCTTTCTATGTCTGCCTTTCTGTGTGTCTGTCTATCCGCATGTTCATTTTTTTTTTTTTTTTATATCCATCTACTTGTATGGCTGTCTCTGTCTATTTGACTATACAATCTTGTGAAAAAATAAGTACATCCCATAGAAATTGTTGTTTTTTTTTTTTTGTTTTTTTTTACATATTTGGACGAGCAAACATTTGATCATGTTTGAAACAGTGCCGATTAGTACAGTTGATGTACCTGAACAAAACCATGAGGAAAATTAGCTTTTTCAATCATTCATTCGAGAGAAATATCAATAATGTGACGTTCTTTTGTGGAAAAAGTAAGTACACCCTTGTCCTCAGAAGCTAGTATTTCCACCTTTAGCAGAAATAACTTCTTGAAGGTGTTTTGCATAATTGACCACTCTTCCATGCGATATTCTTTCAGTTGCGAGATGTTTGAGGGTTTTCTTGCATGTTCTGCCCGTTTCAAATCCCCCCACAATATCTCGGTGGGATTCAAATCCGGGCTTTGACTCGGCCATTCCATAACCCTGCATTTCTTCTTGTTGAGCCGTTCCTTGGTGGATTTGCTCGTGTGCTTAGGATCATTATCCTGTTGAAAGGCCCACTTTCAGTTCAACTTCAACTTTCAGACAGATGGCCTTGCGTATCTTCAAGCACTCTCTGATAAGATGCAGAATTCATAGTTGAATCAATGAATTCAAGCTGTCCAGTCCCTGAGGCAGCGAAGCAACCTCAAACCATAACATTTCCATCACTGTGCTTCACAGTTGGTATGATGTGCTTCTCCTGTTGGTTTGCGCCAAACATGTCTGCTGTTACTGTGGCCAAACAACTGTATCTTTGATTCGTCTGTTCAGAGCACTTTATTCCAAAAGGCCTGGTCTTTGCTTATATGCTCATTGGCAAACTGTAGTCTTCCAAAAGCTTTTTCCTGGCACGCCTCCCGTGCAGGTCAAATCTGTACAATCTCTTTCTGATTGTAGAAGCGTGCACAAACCTGCACTCCCTAAGCAGGTTCTAAAGTGATAAATGTAGGGGTGTACTTACTTTTTCCATGTGATTGTTTCCATCTGTTTTTTTGTTGATTTAAATTGTGAAAATTACTACATAATGTCTATTTTATGTGTCAGTTGATAGTGTATCACCTTTATTAGGCACTGTTTCAAAGATGGTCACATGTTTGCTGAAATCATTTCCATGGGGTGTACTTATTTTTTCACATGACTGTATATCTTTTGGTCTGTCTTTTTATCTCTGCCCTTTATCATCAATTGCTCTATAACACTGTCTATCTGTCAACTAAAAATCTTATCTTTTTACCCTAAACAGATGTTGTCTCTTGGATGGAAATACGTTGTAAATTTGTAATCCAGCTGTAGGAAGCCTCTGGATCTTGCATTAGGACTGATCACCACTGTCTGAGTGTCCATGTTTATTTATTTTCCCCATATAAATATTTCTGTTGCAATAAATGAGACCTGGCGCACTACAATCGTCCATCTCCGGGTATTTAGTCAGTTATGTGTTCCACATTTTCTCTACCAACACATCTGAGTCATTAGAGTTTAGAACCGAGCATCCAGAAACACAGTGACTCACATCTGTTAGTCATTATGCAGCTAAATAATAATCATATAAACTTCCTGAGATGCAAAGTTTGGGGAACACAGCCTGGGTACGTTTCCCATGACACAAGAATTATTCACAGCATCCTGTTTGATAGTTAAGCCGATGGGAACATTACTATACAATCCACCTATGGCTAATTTTCTAATAAAATAACAAACATTTCTTTTTTGAGGGGGAAACATGTGACTGGCAGCGTACGCTTACCACGAACAGCAATTTTTAAGTACTCACTGTAAAAAGATTTCTGTAATAATGAAACTGATGATATGCCAACCACGTACCCTTTTTTGATGAATGGCCAGACAGATGTAGCTAGGTTACACAGGTCTAGATCAGAGGTTCTCAACCTTTTGTAACTAAAGACCTCCCGAGCCTCCCCTATCATGTGGCATGCCCCCCCCACCCCTCACCCCCCACCCCTCACCCCCCCAACAATATATCCCAAGGAGACCAGGTATAATGATTATCTATTCTATATAAAATCTATCTATATACAACCTAATCTATAATCTGTGATAGATAGATAGATAGTTAGCTTTTTTTTTTTTTTCTTTTGTGTTTTTGTACTTTTTCAATTCATTTTTATAACTTGATTTTAAAAAAATGACTTTTATAAAACTATATAACGGACAGGTATGGAACATGAATGATCAAAAACGTTTCTAAACACTAGAACTACTCTGAACAAGAGAACTAGGCTGTAATAACCTGGACTATTCTACATGTAAAACGTTGCATTATATTCGTCTTGCGTTCTAAAAACATTCGCGTACAAATGATGTAAATATGGACGAAGGGCGCGTCTCGTTATCCGTGACATTGTTAAATCTCCGTCTTTCAGCCCCTCACTGAACAGAGCAGACGCAGAGAGACGTGAGAGTGCAGTGGGAAAGCGAGACCTCGCGCTTGCAGGACAGTACTGGTGATATTTGGAAAGTCGCTAAGGTTTGTCCAAAAGATTTGTCGCTAGGTTGGCAGCACTGGTCTGCACTGACAGCTAGATAAAAGGCTGCTAAGCTAAGTGAGAACCACTGGACTAGTCTGTCTCTCTATCCAGTGTATCCAGCTATTTCTATCTGTCTGTCTACCCATCTATCTATCGAAAGTTCACAGGGATCGAGTGCTCACTGAATGGTTGATGATTTATCCAAATGATGTAAATCATATGCTATGGCCTTCGCAGTCACCGGATCTCCACCAAATTGAACGCCTATGGGAAATTTTGGAATGGTGTGTTAGTCAGTACCATCACCAATATACCAACTGAGTGAAGATCTCTTGGAAGAACGACAGTTTCAGAACCTGTCAAGATTGCAGCGGAAGAACTCGAATAGCCTGCACAGAGCCCTGACTTCAACCCCACTGAACAGCTTTGGGATGAACTCTTAATGCTGATTATGCCCCAGGACTCCTCGCCCGACATCAGCCTTCTCGGTAGAGTGGAAGTTATAATAACAGCAAAGGGGGACTAAATCTGGAATGGGATGCTCAAAAAGCGCACATGGGTGTGATGGTTGGGTGTCCACAAACTTTTGGCCATAGAGTGTCTGTCTGTAACTACTGTTTGAATGATGCCATATTATAATTGCGTATGTGAGTATGTGCTACCTTTGAAGAAGTAAGTCTTGTTGGTTCTCGGTGAGTACACAGCAGCGTTCAGGTTCCCTGGCAGGCCTTTCCACAGCTGTTTGATCTTTATTGGAGTATTATGCCCCATATCTGTGATTGTCCACATGTAATCCCCACTAAAAGCAAAGGTCTTCCGCCAAGGACCTGACAGAAACCCAAGATAATATTTAACTAGATCAGAATTCTGAATTGTACATTTTAAAACTTCTAGCGTAATCGAGGGTTCCGTTTCCTACCTAGCATTATGGCATCAAGTTTTGCATCACATGGATCGGGAACATCAACTCGTGGGAAAGGTGAAACAGTTGTGGGACCCAAGGTAAGAATGTCCTCGTCCGTGGTGGTACTGGAGATTCTTTTACCTTAATGGACAAAGTGGAATTTAATCAGATTGGCCAGAAAATTTCAAACCTACTAAATGATAAAGATGCTGTATGAATGTTTGGGATTATTGTGGAACCTGTCAATGTGTGATAAAATTGTGAGATCACAGACAAGGTCGCCCTTAATCCCTGTTTGCATAAATATGTGTTCGTAGATAATAATTGAGGTGGCAGTATGGCTCTGAAGGATTGAATTAATTAAATTTGTATTTATACATGACAAAACCTCCAACATTAACCTTACCATATAATGCCTGGATGCCCCTGATGTCATCAGGGTGCAGTCTGAAGTTGACCTTATAGCCAGAGTAGAATGAAGCCATGAGCGCATCTCTGTATTGAGAGTGACCCAAACCCAGCGCATGGCCGATCTCATGAGCTGCCACGATTCGCAGGTTAGAGCCGTAGTATTTTCCTTCAGTCCAGAACTCGTCCTCGTCAAAATGTATGATCCCTGATGGAGGGGCTTCGGCATGAGCGAGTACATTTCCTGCAGACCGGATGAGATTAAACTGTTTAACCTTGGGTTCAGGCAATTTTACTGGGGTTCTCTCATACAGTGTAGCAAGTAATAATCTGGAAAGACCTTTGTAATATTACAGTCTAAAACTGGATTTAAAGAGAAGCAAATTAGTAAATGAATCACATGAAAATGTATCACTTGAATATGAATCACATGAAAATGAATCACATGTAAATGAATCATACGTAAATGAATCACATGAAAATGTATCACTTGAATATGAATCACATGAAAATGAATCACATGTAAATGAATAATGAAAATGTATCACTTGAATATGAATCTCATGAATATGAATCACATGTAAATGAATCATACGTTAATGAATCACATGTGAATGAACCATATGAAAATGAATAAATAAAGACAAAAAAAAACATTCATCTAAAAACCTTGGGTTATTGTTAGGATAAAACGGTGATTGTCAGAATGAGCAGTTTCATTAAATTATCAGCCTTTGGTGTTTTGGTTATACGGTGTATATGGTAGTCAAATTCATTAAACAGGACGTAAATGCTTCGGGGACGTTTCCCGCACATCTACCAGTTTAAGAGCTCAACTAATGTGGGAGCTCACTAATACACAGACAAAATTTCTGAAGTCTGATTTATGTCTCCCAGTGCAAAGACATCTCAGTAGAAAACAACTATGTGCAAGATGACAGATACACTTTTACTGCTTTTAGCTAGTCATTCTGTCGTGCCACAGACATTTTGTAATTCTGGTCCTAGAACCGTACCTTATTTGCCATCTGAGAAATGAGTCCACTGTGGTGTAAATGACCACCTTGTTGGTGGATCAATGTTAAATCAACAATAATAATACACTGGGAGTGTTGGGTCACAGCTGTTGCCTACAGTATGTACCAGTTCTAGTCAATGTCCTGGTGAATCGAGCAAATCAAAGCGGTCCACTTCAAAATGGATTTGCTTGAAAGAACTGAATCAATCAAAAATTGAGTCACTGAATCAATGACTCGCAGGATTGAAAAATACTTACGTAACTGTACTTCATTACTTTACTTAAGTATGAGTTTGGCCTATTTGAGTGTCGTTGAAATGGAATACTTGCACTCTTATTGAATTTCCAAAAAAACAAAAAAAAAACAACTTTTTTCTCCTTACATTTATTTAGACCTTTAAAGTATTCATTACAAATCATGAAAAGTAAGATTTTGACACATTATCTATACTTTATCTTTCACAAGTATAACCTCTCAGTATTTTCCCACCTCTGATGAATCATGAAGCTCATCACTACTGTGCACAAAGCTCCCATGAGCATGGGAAGGACTTTTTTGAGGCTCCATTTCCACTAGAATTGTTCATATTAACCATCACTGAGATTTTTTTAAAAAAACTTTTAATGCTGCAGTTGTATTGCAAGAACTGTAGAAATGGGACTGATAACTGCCAAGTAGTGCATTAGATGAATTTAGACTGTTAGCCCTGTCGAGACGTTTGTGGCTGAAGGCCTTAAACAAGTGACTTGTTCCCTCAGGTGAGTTAATAGTACCCTTGTATGAAATGGCTTTGCTCTGTTATCCCTGGTCCTTTAATAGAGATTCTCAGAGGTTAGCCACTGGCACTAACTTACTGTCTGAGCTCATCGTTTAAGAAACATTGGTTTTGTGGAAAGCAGCTAACTCCGGTGCTTTTCCAACCGAGTCGTCTGACCGTCTCTGAAATAATATAGTGCTACTTCTCTAAATCATTCTTCGAATGGTTTTGTAAAATAAACCCATTTTAGACACTTGTAAAACAACACCCTGTACCATTAAATTATGTTTAATTCCCTTACCAGTGTGACATTTTTATTCAGTCCCTAAAAAAAGAAGAGTTATATAAGCTCCGCCAAAAACATACGCGAGTCTCAGCAAACGTACTGCATGTCTGGAACATCTTTGATGTTTTAATATATAGCATAAATGCACGTTCTAAAGGCCACGTGAAAACTGTAATGAAAAATACAATAGCAAAATGAAAATGTTCACAATATTTCCCTAACAAAAAATAATAGCAGATCAGCCAAAACATGTTTGGTGTTTGAAGTTTGCTGATGTAACTCAAAAGTAAGGGACGCTACCCGTAACGATGTGTAAACTGCAGGTCTGCAGTTCATCATATACTGTAATTAGTCTGCTATTTTATTAATTGTTAATGTGCGAATAGTATTACTGAGGCAACCTGTGTCTTTTGATTCAAGTGTGTAACAATTTTGTGAATCATGCTAAAAAAAATGCTATACTTGTCTACGTTAGCGTCACGCCTCGAGTGCAGAAGGAAATAAGTAAACTTTGCATTCAAAACATTTTGTGGAGGATCAATTTCAGTTGGGTTATATTATATGACGTACCTGGTCCGTCAAAAGGTGATAGGCAGCCATCCCTGGCGTGGAACGAGATCCTAATATCTGCACGCCCATATTCGATCTCCTTAAAGCTTAATGGAGTGACGTCACTCCAGTACTTAAATGCCAATCTAATGGCCCTCTGGGTCGCAGCCTTCCCCAAATCAGGCGTGTAGTTATAGATACGATATGTCAGACTCCTTTTCCTCCAAATTCCTGAAAAAATCAAAACCGCATGACAAACCGACATTGTGGAAAAGCTCCTGAAACTGTCCTCTTTTTTTAAAAAAATCTTTTTAAAAAATTATCATAATTTTTTTTTTTTTTTTTTTTAAGAGTGGTCAGCGGCCATTCGACTCCCAGCACCTTACTTGTCCAGGGTTTCTTCTTTCATTATGATTGCTCATAACAAGCATTCTGTGTAGACACCCTTAATAGGACATTTTTACAGAACATTCCAGATTCAAGCTTTAAAAAAAAATGCAATCTCTGTAAGAAACTGCCAACTAGGTGGCCTTTTTTTGTCTTTGTAGAAATGGCTTGGGCCAATTATAAAGAGGACCAACTAGTTACATAAACTAAGGAAGATCATGCTTACCACCAAATCGCCTATATTTATTGGATTTGTGATTGAAAGGATCCTCAACCCCACAGCGTGGCTGCCTCATTTTCAACACTGTCGCTTCATCAACCTTTCCAGTCACTAGCAATCCTGACACTCTCTGAAAAAGACTGGCATGAACATAATAAGAGTTTAGATCATTACCGACATCTGACGCAATAAAAGCAAATTTTACGACTGGGTGATTTGTCAAATACAGGCTTTATTCGTTATATCTTTTTGTATTATAACATCTTAACAAAATGCTCTGTGTAAATACTATAATGATGTTTCATTATTTGTCAATATTTCTTACTGCTTCAATGCTAATTACCGTTCTATTTACTAACTTCCCTGGGAAATTCATGCATGTTTGGTGTGTTACCTCAGAGCTTCTCTTATAGCCTCCTCGGTAATGTCTACCTGTGACTCCTTGTCCAGTGGAGTGTCGAGGTAGCCAAACCGCCTCAGGTAAGTCTAGATAGCACAAACGCACGTGAGATTCTTATCCATGACATTCTAAGCGTACCTGCTTTCACAAGTCATCCTCCAACACTCTGAAAATCAAGTAAGGCAGTAGTGATATCCAAAATATTACATCTCTAAAACGATGTTCTCACCATTGCCTCAGCAAACTCCATCCGTCTCTGCAGTACAGACGAGGAAACTGCATAGAACACGGTAAAAAGCAGTGCCAATAAATGGAAGTTTTTCATTTTTTCAATACTCCGAAGTTGAACGATGCTCCAAAGTTTTTGCGGGTGAACACACACAGCCTGTGAGAACGTGCAGCCCCAAGAAGTGAGCGCTTCCTCCAGAGGTTTATATGTTAAAGAATGCAGTGAGTCATCACCAATCTGCTGAGCTGCAGTGATGCATTTCCTATGACTACAAGCGATTATGCACTCCAAGACATGAACAGCTGCAAAATGTTACTCTCTCCTCTGTTCACTCCTCCACGTGTCGTGTGCAGGCCAGTTGGAGAGAGTAGAAGTAAAATGTTTACTTGCAACACTTACTGAAACCCAGAACAGCCACACCAAGTTACACACAGACTCTCTATACATAATGCTGGATTTGCACTGATTTACGCAAATGGTCCATTTCTCTTTGACGGAAACTTCGTGAATGAGGTCCAGGAAACATGAGCCAATGTTTTTATCTGGCACAGAAAAGACAGGAAGATTAAAGAGCCAGAGAGCTCTGAGAGAGATTTACTAGGGATTGTGTCCACGTGTTAGGACTTGCAGAAACGTGGAATGATTGTCTGTTGCCAGCTGAAGAACTTATTTCCACACATTAAGTTCAGTCCACTGTGACTTCAGCTGAAGTGTTCAGCCTTCGTGTTGCTTGTTTGATTTGGTCTTCGAAGCTGTCATTTCCATGAAGCGCAGCTCCAGCCTCCACCATGGAATCGAGAAAGCCCATACTTAAACAAACTGAACTACCCAGGCGTCATTGTTAAATGGGTTCCATATGTGACTTGTGCTATTATTTAAACCTCTCTGTATGTACAGACCTGCAGAATAGCCACAGTAAAACCATAGCTGGGTTTGATCCCCCTGTTCAACCCCCAAAAAATCTGTGCTACTGCTCTGACAGAGAATAAACAGAAGCTTCTAGTCTTCTGATTCTAGCTTATAGAAGCTCCTTCTTCTTCTTCTTCTTCTCTTCTGTTTCCCAGCACTGTTCCTTTAGGCCTCATGCAGTGAATGTTTTACTACTTGAAATACACTGGACTGAACTCCTCAACAAGCCATGTTTGAATGTGTTCGTGTGAGGTAAAGCAAGAAAACACTAGAATGTACCGAGAGACTAGATGAGCAAAATCATCTGAACACCTTGTTTTAACATCATTAAAGGTATGTTACAATTACCCCAAACTAGTTCTGAAGACCATAAACACTTCATTATATGATGAATGATGTCATTATGTTAAATGGAATCGGACCATTTAGATTTACACCACATCAAAAACTGAATACGTATTTTATTCAGCAAATAATGGAAATGCCACCAACCCTACACCCGTTCCTATGGTATCGTTGGTACTTTGGAGACTAATAGGCCATTATAACTCATGATGCAATAGCACACACATGCACTGGCCACTCGCGCTGTGCTTTGGTTGACCTATATCTTTCCCAGCTCCTATTAACCTGTCTCTGTGTCTTCTCCTCTCTCTTCCCCAGGGTGCCACAGTCGATCCCCAAAGAGATGGAAGAGGGCCCAGGCAGGTTTGTGGGGGCACTTCCAGGCCGACTGACCCTAAATGGAGGTGGATTAAGTTCTCTGGGTCTCTATAGTCCATGGCTCTCCCCAGCATGCCAGCAAAAAATACAGGGTGCCGGTCAGTACTCAATGAGGTATGTGGTGATTAGCTCGCTCGCTCAGAATATATGGGCCTTTTAAAAAGGTGGCAATTAGCTGTAATTGCTGGATGGGGCCGATAGAGGAGTCACACAGTGACTGAACAGCACTATTGTGCTTGTGCCCAAGCCAGATGGGCTGATTTGTTTCTGTGTGGACTCCCACAAGGTGAATGCGGTTTCTAAATCTGATGCCTCTACAACACCTCATATTAACAGGCTCTTGGATCAGCCGGAGGAAGTTTGTATATTTGACCCTGGATTTGACCACAGCCTATTGGCAGATTCTCTTGTCGCCAAAGACTGAGGAAAAATGGCTTTCTCCACAACATTCGGTTTACACCAACGTATCACTCTTTTGTCCAGGGTGCTGGCTATGTTACCAGCTGCCCATCTGCATCTTAAGAAATTCTCGAAATGAATCACTGCTCCTAAATTTGCCCGCCTCAGCATCCATTTCTCCGCAAACCCTTTGAGTCCACTTCGCTACCGTCACACAATGAATCTAACAGGAAACTCGTCTGACTCACAGGGATGAACGCAATGAACACATAAGTCATTTTAAACCACATATGAAACATCTTTATTGTGCATTAACAGAAGTGTTCGAGAGCTTGATTTATTCCTGCTGATTTAAGTACATGGGGTGCATGAGTCACAAAGTGTGAAACTTCAGCTCTCTGCCTGTGCTAATGGTGGTGACCACAAACAGGCAAGAAAAATTAATGATGTCAAAAATGACCGTTTCGGGACAGCATGCACCTGCATTCCACCTGTAATGCCGCTACATTCTATTAGATCATCAGATTCAACCTGGATCAGACCAACATGATGATGGCATTGAGGATATAACTGTTATTCTGTTACAAATCCAAAACCTTTAGGGAAGCACATTATAATTATATCATATTCTTAGCATTGTAATGCCAAATAAACACTTGTTCCAGATGTTTATTTGGTGATACGATGACTTTTTAGTACAGATTTTGTAATAGATGTTTATTTTATGACTTCTGCATTATTGAGTCAGTACAAAAACATGTTTTATTTCCAAAGGTTATTATTCCAACAAAAAATATATAAAGTTACAGGAAAATATTTGGAAACATTTAAAGAATGCAACATATTACATAACAGACCATCTTTCAGACAAAAATATAATGACGTCTGCTGGGTTTTGTATGCCAAAAAAAAGAAGCAAGTGCAACGGTCAGGGACTCCAGATCAACTTTGGCAGGTTCTCCAAGATGCCCAGTGAAGTTTACCAGCCAATTTCCTATATATATACTGTGTGTGTATGTATGTATGTATGTATGTATGTATGTATGTGTGTGTGTGTGTGTGTGTGTATGTGTGTGTGTGTATATATATATATATATATATATATATAATTTAAAAAGCAATGTATGTATGTATGTATGTATGTATGTATGTGTGTGTGTGTGTGTGTGTGTGTATGTGTGTGTATATATATATATATATATATATATATATATATATATATATATATATATATATATATATATATATATATAATTTAAAAAGCAAAGGCTTGTCAGACCAAATATTGATGACTTTTTTATTGCTCTTTATTTATTCATGTAGAAGCGTTTCATTTCATGATTTTTTTTATTGCAACTTTGCTTTACAGCATTACTTTGCAAGACTTTAGCACAGTACAGTAATTCTTTTTTACAGATGTTCTAGGGCCTTCATTTTAATGAATAATGAAGCACCTAGCTTCACATTTAGCTATAATATCAGTGCAGTGACATTGTTCTTTGGTATATTATAAATAATAAACATTTTCCATGGTCTTAAAAATACTCATCTACCCATCTGTCTGCAATCCTGCTCAAATGAAATGGCTGTTAAACATGTTATGAATAATGTGCTGTGAGTTTTCCATGAACGTCGTCAACTTGGTAACCACCAACAAAGTAATCTGGCTATGAAACTGTTTCTGAAGTGTTTTATTTTTTTGGCACAGGCAACCCTTTTCTAATTCTGCACTCTTAAGAGTGGTTGCTTTACAGCCATTCTTGCAGAAATACCAGGTAGCATGAGCACATAAGGAACAAACAAATTTGTGCACAGTACATATAGTCCCCTCTGAAAGTTTTGGAACAACAAGGCCAATTCTTTCTTTCTTTCTTTCTTTCTTTCTTTCTTTTTTTTTCTTCTGTAGACTGAACACATTTTGATCAAAAGATGAATATGAGACGAGAGTTTAGAATGTCTGCTTTTATTTACTGGAGTTTATATGTAGATGAGTTGAATAGACATAGAAGATAAGATAAGTTAAAATGGACCTTTATTGATCCCCCGTGGGGGAAATTCAGTTGACACAACAGCACGGTAGGAGGAGTAACAAAGAAAAGAATTCTATAAATACCTATACTTTAGAAATAGTAGAAATAATCAAATAAATCTGTGTATGTACATAAGCTAGAGTTCTATTTGTATATGTACATGTGCAATATCCTTGGTATTTATATCTGTGGAATGGCAATTAACGTGTGTGGGTGTGTGTGTGTTTGTGAGACTCAGTCAGTGGAGTAGGAGGTACTCGGTATTGTGGCTAGATGAATATGTGGCTAAACAAGCTCCCGAGCTTCCTCAGCTCAGCATACAGAGGATGAGAAGGGTTGTCCATGATAGCTTTCAGCTACACTCTCATCCTCTTCTTAGTCACTTTGTCCACACTGTCCAGTTCCATCCCCATCACAGAACTGGCCTTGCTCACCGGCTTGCTCAGTTTGTTGGCACCACGAATCCAAATGCCACCTCCCCACCACACCACAAGCAAAGAAGATAACACTGGCCACCACAGACTGGTAAAACATCCGTAGTAGCCTGATGAACACATTAAAGGACCTGAGCCTCCTCAGAAAGAACATCCTGCTCTGTCCTTTCATATAGAGGGCCTCGGTGTTGTCTGACCAGTCCGGTTTGTTGTGGAGTTACACCCCTAGGAACTTGTAGTTGTGCACTATCTCCACTCCCTCTCCCCTTATGATGATGGGATGGGGGGCCTTTTGCTACGCTGGACATCCACCACCAGCTCCTTGGTTTTCCCGATGCTGGGCTGAACATAGCATATTTTGTATCGGACCACCTAATCAAAAATATTGGAACGTGACTGACGGGTGTTTCTTGTTATCCATGTGTGTCCTGTTATATTGATTGTTTAAACAATAAATAGCTCTGAACATCTACTCTTGCTTTTAGCCTTCAGTTTCATCCGTGAAGACTGCATTTGTTGTTAAAAAGTATAAGCCAACATGAAGATCGGAGAGCTGTCTATGGGAGAAAAGCAAGCCATTTTTAAGCTGAGAAAAGAGGGGAAATCAATCAGAGGCACTGCACAAACATTGGGCATAACCAATACAACAATTTGGAATGTGCTGAAAAAGAAAGAAATCACTGGTGTACTGAGCAACAGACACCTAATGGGTCAACCAAGGAAAACAACAGCAGCTGATGACAGAAACATTGTGCGATCTGTGAAGAAAAACCCAGAAACAACAGTTAATGACGTCACCAACAACCTCCACAAGGCAGGGGCGAAGTTATCATCATCCATCATTCGAACAAGACTTTGAGAGCAGAAATATAGAGCCATACCACAAGATACACACCACTCATCAGCAGTAAGAATTGGAAAACCAGAATTGGCAAAGAAATACAGAGATGAGTCACAAAAGTTGTGGAACCAAGAAGAACCTCTACCAAAGTGTGGAGAAAGGAACGATCTGCTCATGATCCAAAACATACAAGCTGATCTGTGAAACATGGTGGAGGTAGTGTCATGGCTTGGGCTTGCATGGCTGCTTCTGGAACAGGTTCACCAATCTTTATTGATGATGTAAATCATGACTGTAGCAGCAGAATGAATTCAGAAGTTTACAGGAACATTTTCTCTGCCAATGTACAGAGAAATGTATCCAAATTAATCAGGAGGAACTTCATCATGCAGCAAGACAATGACCCAAGACACACTACCAACACAACAAAAGTCTTCATCGGGTGTGGGGGGTTTAAGACTGGTCAAGTCAATCACCAGACCTTAACCCAGTTGAGCATATATTTCACCTCCTGAAGAGGAGACTGAGTGGAGAAACCCTCCAAAACAAACAACAACTGAAAGAGTCCACGGTAAAAACCTGGAAAAGCATCACAAAAGAAGAAACCGACAATCTGATGATGTCGATGAGTCACAGGCTTGATGCAGTTATGGCAAGTAAGGGATATGCAACCAAATATTGAATGTCATTTACTTTAAATTTACTTCAAGACTTATCTGTTCCTATACTTTTGTCCACCTAAAAAATTGTGTGGTCTGATACAAAAGGTTCTATGTTTTATGTTGCTCTAGATGTAAATAGCAGAAACTGAAAGCTGAAATCCTAAACTCTCGTCTCATCTCCATCTTTCAATCTGAAGCCTGAATGTCTTTGGTGTATAGCACAAGCAAATGCATTAGCCTTGACATTCCAATAGTTTTGGAGGGGACTGTATTTATATTTAGTATGGACTTGCATGTGTAGAATAGTTGGCAGCATGTTCTTACATTCCACATCTTACATTTGCAAATAGAGATTATACAGATGAAGGAAAAAAACTGTGTACAAGCATTAAGTAAATAGCCCCTATTCTTATTTGATCTGAGAAGACGAGACTCTGATACAATCGAAAACTTTGCCAGCTACTACTGAACTTTGTTCCCATCAAATTCAAACTCTAATGCGAAATACAGTCGATCTGGAATGTACAGTAAATGGTCAAATAGCTCATCATATACAGTGCCCTCCACTGATATTGGCACCCTTGGTACTAAATATGAGCAAAGAAGGCTGTGAAAAATTGTCTTTATTATTGAACCTTTTGATCTTGGGTTCAACAAATTCACAGAAATATTCTGCTCTCATGGATATCAAATATTTTCAAACAAAACACAGGTTTATATATATATATATAAAAAAAATCTTTATCAAATATATGTGTGCAACAATTATAGGCACCCTTTGAATCAATACCAAGGGTGCCAATATTAGTGGAGTGTATTGTAGTAGATGGTGATGGATCCTCTTTCTAAGAAATATGTTCAGATCAGTTGAATAATGCTTACTGTTTTCTTTCTATTTCTGTATATGTACTAAAATAACATGTAAGTCTGTTGCTGAGGGTATTGTTTTGTTATATTTGGGTATGCGGAACATGTGTGGTAACTACCATCCGGTTCAGACTCAGGAAATGTTGAAATTTTGGAAAAGCTGTTGTGGTTTTGTATTAATGGCTTTGGATGTGGAAAACAAAAGAAGGAATACAGAAGTGGAAGTAGCCATTATCACACCAGTCATACCAGTGAGTTATTAAAAACTCATATAGGAAGTAATAAGAGTTGGAAAATGATCTCACTAATGCTCTTGTGGTTGAAGGAGCAAAAATTCCCTACAGCCACGTTCCAAAATCTATTGCAAAGCCTTCCCAGAAGAGGATTTATAACAGCTCACTTGGCATTGATGCCCATTATTTTGGAATGGGCACATGCGAGTGTCCACATACTTTTGGTCATATAGTGTATAATGCAAATTTTGTTCCCAACATCAGCTTTGAAGGGTTTTACTGGAAACGAGGTTCTTCGGTAATGGGCATGAGACCGAGACAACACCAAGAAATGAAATACCTTTTGGTTGGAGAAAAAAAGAAGTGGAAATAGCCACTATCGCACCAGTCATGCTGAACATTTTTGTTTCGCCTATGCAGAATGAATGAATGTTCATTTTACATAAGTACGAGTCAAATCTGTGCCTTCTCTTGGTACTTAGTTATCCTCTATTTTTTTGTCATAGTGAGATTCCATGCTGTGGCTTAGTTTTTTAATAATTAGGTTGATGCTAATTTATGGAAGCGCATACACACGAGAAAAAAAATCCTCACCAGCATCTTCTTATTTCAAGAAAAGCATCTTGTCATTATGAGGATAAGAATATGCTATAAAAACAATGTTTCGTAAGCAGTGTACACTTCGTCATTAGTGTATATACACATTACAAACAATTCTCAAACCCCAGTATTTATACTGTTTATGTCCAGAGACTTTATGTTAGGGTCCATCAGAAGAGTTGTGTTTTCTTTAATGGTGTTTTTGTGTGGGTTTTTTTTTTCTGTCTTTCTCTCTCTGTTTCTCCTTTGGCTCCTCCTACTCAGTGTGTCTGCCCCCAGCTGTACCTGCTTGCCAGTCAAGAGTGAGCCAGCATAAAATCAGAGACGAACCGGGCAGATTTTGAGAACGGTTCTCCCCAAGAGTGTTCTCCAGAGTGCTGGCTTTTGTCTGCAGGTTACAGTCTTGTTGTTGAGCATGATGACTGCTTAACTTTCTTTTCTGTGGTATTGTAGTAATAGTTATTTATTTATTGACTGTTGTGAGGACCGCACGGTGGCTTAGTGGTTCGCCTCACACCTCCCGGGTCCGGGGTTCGATTCCCACCGTGGCCCTGTGTGTGCGGAGTTTGCATGTTCTCCCCGTGCTGCGGGGTTTCCTCCGGGTACTCCGGTTTCCTCCCCCAGTCCAAAGACATGCATGGTAGGCTGATTGGCGTGTCTAAAGTGTCCGTAGTGTATGAATGGGTGTGTGAGTGTGTATGTGATTGTGCCCTGCGATGGACTGGCACCCTGTCCAGGGTGTACCCCGCCTTGTGCCCCATGCTCCCTGGGATTGGCTCCAGGTTTCCCCGTGACCCTGAAGAAGGAGTAAGCGGTAGAAGATGGATGGATGACTGTTGTGAGTATCTCCGACATCTTAAACTTGCGTACACTGTATGTTCTACCACAATCTGCTGGTCTGCTTTAACACAAGTCTAACAAACGTCAATCCAAGCATTAGAAAAGTTTGTGTTTTTGCACAGAGAAGACCATAGTCTATTAGGATGTTGAGAGACTCCTCACTAATCCTGAATATTGTGACTCACTTTATGTGAACTGAACTGAGATGAATCATTTGATTGACCTCCCAAAAACATGCCAGTAGGTGGATTGTCTATGCTAAATCGCCCCAAGATTTGAATGTGTGTGCATGGTGCCCTGTGGACTGGTGTCCCATTCAGAGTGTGTCCTCACGGTTTAATCCACCACAACAATGACCAGGATAAAATGCTTAATGAAGATGAATGAAGAGTCAAAAGTAAAGATTTGTTCTCAAGATATTCATCACCACTGATTTAGAATATCTTACCAATTCCCATCTACTAGCTACTAGCACTGGGATTTGGCAACAACTAACACGGGAGGGTGAAGGCTAACACATGATTCCTCTGAGACACGTGAGGGCAGGACTCTTTTTACTGCTGCTTATGCGGTGTCCCTGGCAGCGTAACACACTCAGAGGAAAGTACTATCTGTCCTGTTCTGTATACATGAGTTCACAGATGCCCATGAATGGCTAGTATCACTGTTACTCACAGGGGAGAGGGATTATGGCCAGATTTGCACAATGCAGTTTTTGCAGATGGCTATGGCATCGTTGGGATTAAATCTTGCGATCTCCCTACAATAAAGTGAACACTTTTCAGTTGCACAACTCAGGAGCTAGCTAGAGTTAAATATTTTCAATCTCAATAAACTTAAAGGTGACTGACGTGTGCAGCATTCAATGTGTGTGTGTGTGTGTGTGTGTGTATGTGTATATATACATACATACATACATACATACATACATACATACACATATATATATACACACACATATACATACATATATATATATTTCTCTTTGCACAGGTTGGCCTTGTATGTCATCTTGTGGTGCTGCTGCTGTAAAGATATTTAAATAATATATATATATATATATATCATGGAATGAGGAACATCTTGAGTTCGAATATGTGGTGATGCTGTATAGGTTTTTTCAAACAAACTTTTTAGTACAGTTTATTACGACAAATTACTAGTGTTGGGTCCGAGTCCACCTTTGTCAAGTTCGAGTCGAGACCAAGTCCTTAACTAATCGAGTCCGAGACCAAAAGGGGCCGAGTTGGACTCAACTCTGAGTCCTTAATGTCCGAGTCAGAGTAGAGTTTAAGTTATTCATTTTAAAAAAAGATTTGAAATTGCTATTGTAAACTCAACACTGAGCTGGTAAATTAATATTTTAACCTTCACAAACCAATGGCAACATCAATGTAACAAGAAATACCACTATTACATCTTGCCATTGCCATTAAATATTTTATTCCATATCATCAGCACCTCAACTAGTTTCCTATAATTATAAAATTTAATAATAAATGAGAATTTTATTATATTGCAAGTGTATGAAAATACAAATGAACACATTTTGTCATTGTATCACACTATATTGTGTCCTCCAGTCCTCCATTTCAGTGATTTGATGCGTCTCCCCCACAGTTCTATACACTGAGAGAGAGAGTACAGAGTAGAGTTACATTTAGCAGCAGGTCATAACAACAAGCTTCATGCTTTATTACTGCTTTTAATCTGAATATGAATGACAATAAACTCATTTCTGAACACAGCTCTGTTATTGTAACTTCTACATTTTCTACAGCTAGTAGAATACCGTATACTGCCCTACAAAGGCAAACCTCAGTAAATGCACTAAGACTGAAACTGGCTACAATTTTTTTTTTTTTTGAGTGTCCTGCCACAAAAACTGTGCATGTTTAAACCTGGTCACAAAGACAATCCTGGTGCTTTACAGTCATAATTTCTTGTCCATTCATAACAATTTTCTTGTTACGTTATTGTTGTTGTTGTTGCCAGTTCTAGCTGAATTACTCTGCTGTTTCTGTCTGCCCGTGTTTTGACTTTCGAGTTGGATTCATTTTTACGATGTGCATCAGTTCAAGTCAAATTGATTTGTATAGCGCTTTTAACAATGGACATTGTCCCAAAGCAGCTTTACGGAAATATATAAATTCAGGATATAGATTTTAATTGTATGACTTTATCCTTAACTCCCTGAGATGATATGAGGAAGAAACCTTGATGTGTTCTGCTTTTCCCCAACGCCTTTGTAGGGTGGTGTAAAAGTCTCCCTCACTGTTTGAGTGTATTACACATATTTGGTCATTGTTGCTAATGTTTATAATAATTTGGATGACCTGTGTTTGAACTGTGACACAAATGCTCATGTAGTTAAGGACTGTATGAAATCATGGGTAGGGGACTTGATGACTTTGCACAGGAAATTATGCTGGGATATTGAAGGCTAATGAAATTCACATGATCTGTGTTTCACTGTCATTTTAAACTCCAGTCTTTCTCTACGCTTTCAACTGGATGGTAAACATTTGACCCCGAACCTAAAGCGATAAGATGTATTTTAAAAATCTACATTTGCATATTATTTTTATTTGCATATTTGCTCTGTACAGGTTTTCTTCATGTTCTACAGTTTCCTCCCACCACCAGAAGACATGCAGTTAGGTGGATTGGCTACACTAAACTTCCGTCAGTGTGAATGAGTTTGTGATTATGGATTGGCATACCATTCAGGGTGTGTGCTCAGCTTGCGTCTAGTGTTTGCAGGATAGGCCCCGGATCCACCATGATTCTGAAGAGAATAAAAAGCTTACTGAAGATGAACAAATGAATGAATTATATTTCCATGTAAAAATGCATGTTCGGTCTGATGCATCTGATTTCATCAAAATATTTTAGACATGTCAACTGGTCGACTTGAGGTCACATGATGTATATGAGGCATTTCAAGGGTGTGTGAACTCACATGCTGTTTGGATAGCTGTGTGTGTGAGGGAGAGAGAGCGAGCAAGCGAGAGCGCACATGAGAGTGTGTGTGGGGTTGATCAGGTGCTTTACAGGGTGAATGGAAAGGGCAAGACAAACTGTCCTGATCGGCACATGAACAGTCACATGTGCAGCTAATGACTCTGAAGTGTGTCCTTTCCTTTGTTAATTATAATTTCATTCATTATTATCACTGTCTCTTTGTGGATTCAAATATATGTCATTATTACTTAATGTGATGCGAATTAATACCAGATATGATTATAATTATATATAGTGGATGCATTTTTATTTGCAAATTTTCATAGAATAACTCAAACAGATTTGCTTTGGAATGTGTGAATATGCCATACAGACTACATCCTTCAAATCGTTATTTACCAAACATCGGTTCAAAACATCATTTATCTACAAAGACTGCTAAATTAAAGCAACGCTCTCTAGTATTTTTCAACCTATCCTCTAGCGATGAAAGCGTTGCGATTCCTAGAGATGTTCCTGTACTGAAAAAAAAGACCTGTTTTGGTATTATCAATATAAAAGAGCATCATCACTGAATGAGGAGTGTACAAGATTATTGCGAAGCTTTGTTCAAGATTATTTGCGCACTAAAACAGGCCAAGAATGAGCAGTGTTTCAGATGTATAATAAAAGATTTCATTCAAAAAAGAGATAATTAATAGTAAATACAGTCATAGGTAAAACAGGGATCATAAAAAAAAAACCTATACAGATTTATTTATTTATTTATATTTTTTTACATTCATAATACCTACATCACGACGTCACAGATCCACAAAGTCCATGTAAGTAAGTTGTACATTTGGGTAATATATGTAAAATACACATTATGTATCTATGAATCTTTAAGCTAAACTATATCTGGGTAGGAAGTGTATGCATTGTGTAATGTATATACACTATATGGGCAAATGTGTGTGGGAATCTGACCATCACAGCCAGATATGGGCTTTCCCCAAACTGTTGCCCCTGAAGCACACAGTTTTAGAGAATGTCTTTGTATGATGTAGCTTAAAGAATTCCCCTTTAGTGGAACAAAGAGGCCCAAACCTGTGCCAGCATGACAATACCCCTTACACAAAGCAAGGTCTATGAAGACATGGTTCACCAAGGTTAGAGTAGAAGAACGCTGAACTCAATCCCACTGAACCTCTTTGGGAGGAACTGAAGTGCTGAGTGCACACCAGGCGTTCTCATCGAACATCAGTGCCTGGCCTCACTAATGCTCTTGTGGCTGAATGGGAATAAATCAACATAACCATGCTCCAAAATCTAGTGGGAAACCTTCCCAGAAAAGTGGAGGTTACTATAACATCAAAGGGGGACTAAATCTATAATGAGATATTAAACAAGCACATATGGTTGTAATGGTCAGGTGTCCATATACTTTTGGCCATATAGTGTAGGTATGTGAGATATGGTATCGGAATCTCAATATTCAAAACACTGTATGTTCCAGTATGATGGTTGTTATGTGTATGTCACATTATAGGATGTGAATTATAATTATGTAATAAAAAAAAAAAAAAAATGAAAGAAAAGTGACGCATGAGAAAAATGTGAGATATGAAAATGACACCGAGTAAAATGTGAAATAATGAAAGCAGATCATTGATGGACCTCCACACAGTCTCATCTCGTGACCTGCATCAATTCAGCCTCAAGGGTTTTGCATCAAGTCCAGTCAAAGCAGCATGACTCAGAGACATGTACTCCACATTCCTCACTCTCTTTAAAGGCTTCCTTCATTTCTAAACCGCACAGACGCAGTGAGCTGTTATCATCACAGCTCTCTAACATACAGTGTTTAGTTTAATTAATATGAACAGGATATGTTTCTCTCACTCTCTCTCTCTCTCTCTCTCTCTCTCTCTCTCTCTCTCTCTCTCACACACACACTCTCTCTCTATCTGTGTGTGTGTGTGTTTGTGTGTTGGTATAATATACGTTGTTACATGTCTATGTTACAGTACATAGGGTAACAGGGTAAATAAAAATACTATATGAGGTATGTGTTACTGAACTTGATTCTCCTAGATAGGTTATGAGAAGACATAAATAATCAGTAGACAACTTAATAAGTAAGATGTATAGAACAAGAAGCCTTTACTGTATTTGTCACATATACATTACAGCACAGTGAAATTGTTTTCATATCCTAGCTCGTTAGGAAGCAGGGGTCAGAGCACTGGGTCAGCCATGATACAGCACCCATGGAGCAGAGAGGGTGAACGGCTCAAGGGCCCAACAGTGGCCGCTTGAACCCCCGACCTTCTGATCCGTAACCCAGAACTTTAACCACTGAGTAATAGTGAGTAATAATTTTATTCTATATACTATGAGTTTTAACCTCAACCAATCACACTTTTTTGCAATCTCTGCTGAATTTATAAACTATATGGCCACACGTTTTTAGACACATGGCCTTCACAGCCGTATGTGCTTGTTGAACGTCCCATTCCATTCCAGATTTAATCCCCTCTGTTATAATAACCTCCGCTCTTCTGGAAGGCTTTCCACTAGATTTTGGAGCATGACTGTAGGAATTTGCCCATTCAGCCACAAGAGCGTTAGTGAGGTCAGGCACCGATGTTGGCGAGGAGGCCTAGTGCGCCTTCATCCCAAAGGGGTTCAGTGGGGTTGAGGTCAAGGTCCTCAAGTTCTTCCACTCCAACCTTGGCAAACAATGTCTTCACAGACCTCTCTTTGTGCACATGGGAAATTTGATGCTGGAACATGATAAGACAATTGTGCTTCCAAGTTTGTGGCACCTGTTTATGGAAGACCCACATGTGGGTGTGCTGGTCAGGTGTGTCCACAAACTATAGTGTGGCATATAGTGTATTGTATATGACCAAATGTATTTGTTAATTTACAAACCTTTTGCCATATAAGCAAGAAAACAAACACTAATACTCGAACACTGTTGGACTATTTGAAGCCATCTAAGTGAAACACTTACTTCAATCCAGGAGTCAAAGTTAAGGCCAAAGATAAATATCATAAGATAAAATAGTCTGCATGTTTATTTACATTCATAACTCCTTGTCCAGTCATAACAATTTCAATGTTTTGTCTTTGTTCCTAGTTTACCCTAGTTACCCCTCTGTGACTTTGATTTATCCTGATATAGACTTTCTGAAGGTGCACTTGCGCTTTTTTCACACACACATTAGACTTTGTAAGGCGGTGTAAAAGTCTCCCCACTGTTTCAGTATACTACACATAATTGCTTGTTGTTACTGTTGTTTATAGTCATTTGGATGACCTGTGGTTAAACTGTAATAAACATATTACTTATGCAGTTAAGGACTGTATGAAATCATCCGTGAGAACTTTCTAATTCCTAACTGGAATTTGAGTAATGGTTTTCATTAAACACTATTCCATCAAGATCTCTTTATTTATTCAGCTACAGCATATATTCAGCGTGCTATTGCAGCATTCAATTTTTTTTTACAATTGCTAACAAGAATTCACACTCTTAAAACTCTTGAAACACATCTCAAAAGGAAGTATTTTATCAAAACACTTATGTGCTTGTCTGAAACCTACCTACTGCTCCATTATCAAAGTCCACTGTAGTGTTATGTGGTTTTATCCTACACCTATGAAGTGGAACTGGCAGCAGACGGGCACTTTCCATTTTCAGACACTTACTTTAAACAGAAATGACATCTCAATGGTCAAGCACACCTGATGCAAATAATCAAGGGCTTCATTAGTTGCACCAGGTGTGCTTGAGCTGGAACACATGAAATACCTGAACTGGCTCGGAGCAAAAAATGCATGAAATACCTGGACGGGGCAGAAAAAGGAAGCAATCAACGGCTGCAACTAGATTTCTGAGAAGGCAGGTTGTGAAAAACCCTCGAGTGACTGCAAGAGATCTGCAGCAAGACCTGTTGGCCTGGTGGCAACAGGCACTGAGGTTTCAGTGAGCTCAGTACGGCAGAAGGTTTCCATGCCAGAACTCCAAGACGTGCACCACTACTGACCCAAAAGAACCAGAAATGTCTCTCAAAATCATATAAATAAACCACAGAAGTTTTGGGATTCTGTTCTGTGGAGCGATGAAGCAAAACTGGAACTTTTTGGCACGATGGATCAGCACGTACGTCTGGAGGAAGAAGTATGAAGAAAGAACACTCTGTCCACAGTCGAGCATGGTGGAGGCTCGGTGATGCTCTGGGGCTGCTTTGCATCCTCTGGCACTGGAAACCTGCAGCGTGTGGAAGGTGAGATGGATTCATTGAAGTATCAGGAAATCGTAGGAGAAAACATCATGCCATCTGTGAGGAAGCTAAAGCTTGGGCGTCATTGGACCTTCCAATAGAACAATGATACCAAGCATACCTCAAATTCCACCAAGGCTTGGTTGCAGAAAGTCCTGGAAGATTCTACAGGGCCATCACAGTCACCTGACTTGAACCCCATAGAAAATCTCTGGTGGGATTTGAAGAAGGCGGTTGCAGCACGCAAACCCAAGAATATTACTGAACTGGAGGCCATTGCTCATGAGGAACAGGATAAGATTCCTCAGGAACGTTGCCAGAAGCTGGTGTCCAGCTATGCATCTTGTTTGCAGCAGGTCATAACAGCAAAATAGTGCTCTACTAAGTACTAAAGATGCTTGCCATGAAGGGGTTGAATAATTTTGAGACTAGAGAATTCATTATACGTTGCATTTTCATGCTTGGCTCTTCTGTATTACCTTTCTCAGCTAAGAGACTATGTCCTCTATCTAAATATGTATCCATTAGAAATAGTCTTAGGTTTTGTGGCTAACAGTGCACTTATACATCAACGGATGTCTCTGTTTGGTGTGTGTCTTAGTGTGCTGTGTATAATTTATTTCATTTATTAATATTTCTCATTTTTATGTACTTCATAGTTCATAGGTTGACAGTCCTGACTTACATACAGGTAAAATTATTATTTTTTTAATAATGTTCTAGAATTTCTATACGGCCTCCCTGACGCCATCTGGCGACCTCCCAGGGGGCCATAGCCCCCAGTTTGAGAGCCTCTGTATTACATAACAAAACAAAAAGTGTCCAGATACTTATTTCCCCTCACTGTATGTACTATTCATCCAGGCACCCCAATTACACCATCCCTGCTAGGCCCTTTCATCCTTATTTACTGCATAATTAATTCCCTAGTCAAACTTTGTCCAGTCTCAATCCAGTCTTAACACCTCCTGCTATTGATTTAGAGGCTTTTCTGATATAAAATTTGCGATTAGCCGAATCTTTCTCGAAAAAGTGCTTTGGGCCATGGGAGGAGCCTCCTTTTTTAATCCAGTGCATGATGTCAGAGTCAGGAGTTTGGGCCGATTAGAAAGGCTCAAGCTCATTTAAAAAAGGTTTGGCACTCCTCAAAGTTCTTGACTTGGGCTGTGTTTCAGGAATTGTTGAGGATTGAACCTGTTGGGTGGGGGAAGACTTGGAGAATGAGAACAGCTCTTATAGTTTTGGGTTTGACCCTCTCTTTGGCTGCTATTACAAGTGAGTATATTTATCTATCTATTTATCTATCAATCTATATATATATATATCTATAGATATATATACACACACACACACTTTATTTTGAGATTTTCAAATCTTTACATTATGAAACTGCATGTTTCCAGAACAAAGGTTAGGCAATGGACAAGAGCGAAAAAGAATCCAGTATTCTTTCTTTCAGTCTGTGGTCAATATTGAAAGAAATATGAGTAGTTACGTTTCTGTCATTTTTACCATATTTATTAAATAAACCCAAACATGTAGCTGCCGATAAGCTATTATAGTGTGTGTGTGTGTGTGTGTATGTGTGTGTGTATATATATATATATAATATTATCTCACTGATTAGACTGATATTAGTCATTTATATAGTGTCAGTTGCAATACTCTATACATCTGCACTGATATATATATTTTTTGAGATTATAGACAGCGATGATATTAAATTCCATAAAGTGTGGTAGGATTTAGTAAATGCGCATTTACATTTTGCACATTTTGCAGTCTCTGGTCTAGGAGGGTGGACACACACACACACACACACACACATATACCTACACAAGCGCACACACACACACCTATACATGCACACACACACACACAATTCTGGTATGTCAGCTGTACAAGGCCTTCTGTTATTCCTAAAGTTGGGATTACAAAAGTAAACACTCAGCTGAGAATCACATGAGAAGGATAGAAAAGGTTTGGACAAGACATGTGACTCTCACTGCCTGGAACATGTTTAAACCCCCCCCCCCCCAAAGTTTTGCTTTTCTTTCATCCCTCTTCCCCTTCTCTCATCTTTATGGTTCGTCTGAGTTACTGAAGTGTCTGAATGATCACCCTTTCTCACGAGAATGCTCTGTGTATCTGTGACCACAAACATGAACTCAAGCTGTTTTCAAGCAAAAGAGCCTTGAGATCTGAATTATTGATGCTTAAAGAAAGATGATTAAAAGCTAAATGAAAATATACTCCATCCTTCCAGTTTATTTGCACACCTGGTTTTCTGTATCTGGTAATGTGTATGGATTAATTTTATTCAGAAATATCACTTTTGCTTTTAGTTTACGTCTTCAGATAGTCAGGCACAACATGATTTATTCACATCAATCTGTCATTATTTGAATTGGATTGCTTTTAAAAGGTGGTTCTGGACCCAAACAAAATGTGCAGTGCCTTTATTTATCATTAAGCTCAAATTATATGCATGAAACTAAATAATAAGCATTAACTGCACCTATTTTTATTTACTTTTTTTACACCATTTACTCATCGTTTATAACCATTGCCAGTCCCTCCCCACCATCCCCTAGCTACTAGCTGCGGAGAGCTAATGTATACTTCCTCCAAGACATGTCCAGCTCTGCCACTGAATCTTCTAGAACTTTTTAACAGTTGAATGTGCATGAAGGAGATACTAACTGCCTTCCTCTGTACACATTAGCTCACAGACATCCATGATTTGCTAGTGTTGCTCTACTTTACAGAGGAGAGAGTACTGACATCCTTCTCATGCAGACAGCAGGATCGTAGAATTATGCTCTCGATCCCCAAAGCATGGATGGATTTGGACTTCGACTAATGCTTTTCTGTTGCAACCATCCGGTGTAACATTGTCACAGCTGTTGCCGCTGTTGTAGTTTAAACACTCACATTCATTTATATCTATAATTATTCTGAAGGCAGCTCACCGGACTAGAGCGTAGCTACAGGGGTTGAGACATGTTAAGGGTGGAGTTTTCACAGATTTTCATTGAGTTTCCATATAATTTATCCTCTTTGCTCTGATTTGTTAACTGACATGACTTGTTTCAAAAAAAATCAAAGAGGAAAACAGAATTTAAAAAAAAAAAAAAAAAGGAAAGAGAGATTTTTGCGTTTATTCTCCCCATGTCAAATTCAAAATAGGTGTGTCTCATCTGTTCAGAGGTCATAGCTCTAGTGAAAAGAAATAATGTGAAGCACTGCTGTGGAAAAAACACAAAAAAACACGGCCACTTCAAATGGTCTATTTTATAGCCATAAACTAATCAGTAATGTTTAAGAATTTAAAGGTAGCCGACCAATCAGTCATGTCAGTTGCTTAACCGGACCTTTGTAATTGAGGAATTATATACTGTATAATACTATAGAATTAGAGACTGCTAAATAGCACACTGTATAATACTATACATGTATACAACGCTATATAATATGCTACGTAATATTGTATGTATACTGTAGAATGCTATATAATATTAATATATGCAAATGAAGTTCTGGCATTGGCTCAGAATGCATTTTAAGGTTAATATCTCATCACAATTTCACTGCAGCAATTTCTCACTTTATTATTTTTCTTTCAGGGGCCAGAACCCATTTTAGCCGCTACCGCTCATGGAATTCACGAATGTACCCAGTGTGGAGAGATGGTGACTCCCGTTACAGGGACTGCTGGAAAGGTGCATGCCCCAGCGAATTATAATTTGATATAATTATATATTTTACGTAGTGTATTAGAATACTACTCCATAAATTTGATATACGTTCTGTAAATGAATCTTTAAATGGATATGTGAAATTTGGGTCTTGTGAATACATCATTGTGACCATTTGTAACTTATCGCTGGTGATATATTGATTATCTTTGATCATCATTTATCCACTATTTAAATCTAATTATGATGTGAAAGACAGAAACGTATTTGAGTTAAATATAGCTAATGTCAGCCATAAATCATCACAAAAATATTTCTTATAGGTGGACAGGTAACATTTGACATGAAGAATGATGCCCCAACCCTGACGGGAGCCAAAACGACATTCACTATTAACGTTCTTCCTCCTGGGAATCAGACGGTGCTTCCTAACGGGACAGTGGTGTGGAGCCAAAACTGCACTGTTAACGGTTAGGACTTACAGCAAATAAAGTCTTTTGCTAAACCCTTTTTCTGAGACATAAAATGAGCCATTTAACTCACTTTCATTTTCAACAGCTAAAGGTGTTTGTTTGTTTGTTTGTTTGTTTATTTATTTATTTAATCCAAATGTATACTAATGGTACATTTCTCCATTCAATTAAGAGGCAAATATTTAAATAATGGCACACGGTGGCTTAGTGGTTAGCACGTTCGCCTCACACCTCCAGGGTCAGGGGTTCGATTCCCACCGTGGCCCTGTGTGTGCGGAGTTTGCATGTTCTCCCCGTGCTGCGGGGGTTTCCTCCGGGTACTCCGGTTTCCTCCCCCAGTCCAAAGACATGCATGGTAGGTTGATTGGCATGTCCAAACTGTCCGTAGTGTATGAATGGGTGTGTGAATGTGTGCCCTGTGATGGATTGGTACCCTGTCCAGGGTGTACCCCGCCTCGTGCCCCATGCTCCCTGGGATAGGCTCCAGGTTCCCCGTGACCCTGAAAAGGATAAAGCGGTATAGAAGGTGGATGGATGGATATTTAAATAGTTTCTAAATACTTTTGAAATAAGTATTTTCATAAAATCTGACACACAAATTTTGTAAATAATATTTACAAAGAATTCAAGTAGCACTTACAATAAAAAAAAATTACCCTGCTCAATTACTGAATAAACACACTGTGTTGATTTCTATAGTGTTCATTACTGTGGACATTAAAAATATAATATATTGTGTAGGTAAATTATATCTATAGTATACTTCTACTGCGTGCAAATTAATGTATTTTTATGATCAGAATATTGATATTATTCCTAATTCTTTACTGCTGCAGTGCCTAAAATCTTGGCCTCACTATCTAGCCATAATTCCTGATTACCGTTAAAGTATAGTTGTTTTTTAAATTTGCGTTCAGGAACCCAGTACACAAAGGGTGAACATGTTTACCCAGAATTCAACACTTCCCAAGAATGGACAGGGTTTTTTCCTGATGGTACACCATTCACTACAACGATGGCCCAGAAACCTCGCTTCATCTTTGTGTGGAAGACTTGGGGTAAGACAAGGATATCCATAATTTTACATTTCCCTTCAAGAATTTTATGAACATTTCAGTTGAGCTGAACATATTTGTGGAATGAAATTATTGTAATAGTGGCACATGCGTACAGCTTATTATTGGTTAATATCTCTGGCGTCAGTTTATATTGCTTCATCATAAGACATATGCATTATTATGTTATCCATTCTTTGCTCTCTGAAGGTCGATATTGGCAGGTGGCTGGTGGTCCTTCCTCTGCACTCACTATTGGAACAGACAATGTGCCACTTGGCTCTTACAACATGGAGGTGGTTATTTATCATTGCCGGGGAAAGGACAGGTTCATTCCTCTTGGATACACGTCTACACAGTTTTCTATCACAGGTGTGTGGGTGTGTGTTTGTGTGATATAATGCTGGACAGATGGAATTTTCATTTTATTAGTAGTATTAAATGTAGCAGCTTTCTCTGATTTGATCAAGAATTAGAACCACAATTGTGGGATTTATATGATGGAAAATGTGGAAACTGCCCCATGTACCCATAGGGCCCTATGTTTTGTCATTGATACGTTGGAAACAACTTTATGTTCCCATTATTTTATGTTCCCTGAGTCCTATATTCCTATATTCACATTCCCAGAGTCCTACATTTCCATGGACCTATAGGTTCCCTAGGTCATATATTACCAGTGTCGTATATTCCCATTACCAGGTTCCTATTCACAGTGTCCTATGTTCCAGTGTTTTATATTCTCATTACCAGGTTCCTATTCACAGTGTCCTATGCTCCGAGTGTCCTATATTCCCATTACCAGGTTCCTATTCACCGTGTCCTATGTTCCCAGTGTCTTATATTCTCATTACCAGGTTCCTATTCACCGTGTCCTATGTTCCCAGTGTCTTATATTCTCATTACCAGGTTCCTATTCACCGTGTCCTATGTTCCCAGTGTCTTATATTCTCATTACCAGGTTCCTATTCACCGTGTCCTATGCTCCGAGTGTCCTATATTCCCATTACCAGGTTCCTATTCACCGTGTCCTATGTTCCCAGTGTCTTATATTCTCATTACCAGGTTCCTATTCACCGTGTCCTATGTTCCCAGTGTCTTATATTCTCATTACCAGGTTCCTATTCACCGTGTCCTATGCTCCGAGTGTCCTATATTCCCATTACCAGGTTCCTATTCACCGTGTCCTATGTTCCCAGTGTCTTATATTCTCATTACCAGGTTCCTATTCACCGTGTCCTATGTTCCCAGTGTCTTATATTCTCATTACCAGGTTCCTATTCACCGTGTCCTATGTTCCCAGTGTCTTATATTCTCATTACCAGGTTCCTATTCACAGTTTCCTTTGTTCCAATGATCCTATATTCCCATTCCCAGGGTTTTAATACCATGGCTCTATGCTTGGAGGGTCCTATCATACCAGTCCTGGTGTTCTATATTCATAGGTGGCCTGATTTTCCCATTCCCATGATCCCATGCTCCTATATTCTCAGTGTCCTATTTTCCCATTCCCAGAGTTCTACGCTGTCTTATGTTCTCAGGGTTCTATATTCCAAGTTTCCTACAGTATATTACCATGGTATTATATTCCCATTGTCAGGATCCTACATTTCAAAGATTCTATACTCCAAGGCATGGCCATATGCAATGAGTAGAGCTTAGAGATTATATTAATGAGAGGGGAGGTAGCGCTAATCATAATGAGAAGGAAGTTACAGGTAAATCTAATGTATGTACAGATACAGGAATTTCATACATCTGAATACATAGAACTCCAAACTCTCTGTTGGTTCCTTCTTCAGATCAGATTCCATTCGTAGTGACTCTGTCCCAGACTGGTGATGTTAACCAGGCGGACCAGAGCTTTATCCAGAATCGACCTGTAACCTTCAACGTTGGTGTACATGACCCCAGCCAATACCTCAGTGGGTCTGACATGACCTTTACCTGGGACTTTGGGGACAACAGCGGGACGCTTATCTCTCGTCAACCCTCTGTTACACACACATACCTCTCAACCGGCACATTTAGGCCACAGTTTGTGCTGATGGCTGCCATCCCAAATGGCTGTGTACCAAATCCAACGGCTGGTGGGGCTGTATCTGCAGGTGAGTTTAACACTGGTATTGTTGTACTTGTACAAGACTGGGGCTACTGGTTTTACCCACCCAGAAATAAGGCTTTTATTGTTGTATATAACAGTAAAATTAACTTGTGGTCCATTCTTGTTTAAAAAAAAAAACAAAAAAAAAACAAGATCTTAAAATGACACCAATTGTATCTGTCAGAAATACCATTCACATCCTACTACTGATCACGTCCTGTGTGTTCAATCTGAGCCCTTATGGCACAGAAGGAAGAAAAGTGCCATGAATATCGACTTAGAGACTGCACAGCTAAAGCATTTAAAAATGAACGGTGACTTAGCTTGCTTGTCTGATAAACAGTTTACTAGATTAAAGCAAATTAGCTAGCTATCACTGCAGTTAAATCTGATCTACATCACAGACAAGTTTTAGCCATCAAATCTTTTTGTTTTACAAACATCTACATTTTACAGACAGGATGTTTTGCTGCTTTTATGACACTTTGTAAGCAGCGATTTGCAAGTCAATGTCATTTCTGACCTCGGGACATTCAACACGCAAAGTGAAATAAAAACATGGACGCCTCCATGAAAGTGTGTCTTTTGTCTGCTCTGTCAGAGCACGTACAGCTCATAAAAAGCTTCCTTAACTACACTTTTACAGTTACGGGCCTGAATGGTCATTGGTTCAGTTCCACTATAGTGAACTTCCAACATTTATGCAGCATTATGGACTGAAATTGCACTGCAGGAACAACAGCAGACAGTAGCGAGTATCTTACCAACAAGATAACTCTAACAAGCTCTACCAAGCTAGGCGTGATAACTCAACGTTGATGATTACCTTCTTAAAACGGTGATCAGTATGGTCAGTGTTATAGATTTAATCAAACACCGTGTCTGTATATTAACTGATCTAAAGCCAATACTGCTATAAACTCCTGTAAAATGTTCACAAATGTTCAAATATTGATTTGACATCAGTCCATAAACAGGGAAGGAACTGTTAGTTGAGAAGACTATGCGAAGATGAGTTAAAATTGCGAGTTGAAAGGGTGTTTCTTACTGGTTGCAGATGGGAGTTACAACTTCACCTCGAATGCAGCATTATATTGTGCGGCCTCAGTTCAGTCAACTCGTCCACTTGAGTTATTATGACACCATGTTAGATTGCACTGTTTTGTATAGTTATGTTATATTTAGATGTGGCTAATATAATGCAGATATCTTAAATCTTCTGGCATAGTTTTGCAAAGTCTAAATCCTGTGTACCAAGTACAGTTAGCGTATTTGTGTAATCAGTCTCAATCCAGACATTGCTGAAATTAACCAAATACATGAAACTATCTCCGAATGATCAATTATATTGACCTCATTAAATGACTATCTTTGCCCTTATCCATAGCTCAAGCAGTGACAGTGGCATCAGAAGCTCCAGCTGCACAAAACACCAACTTGGCAGCCTCTCCTCAGCCTGTACTCGAGCAAGAAAGCATAGCTTCTGCTGTTCCAGCAGCGGCTAACGACGTAGCTGCAGCTACGGCTGATGATCAAGAGGCAGTAAATGCTGCTGAAAATCAAGTTTCTGATATTCCAGCCACCGGTGAAACAGTTCCAGATGGTATTGTAGAGACAGAGGGCATTACAGTTATTGATGCTGCTGCATCTATCACCCCTGTTGAGGAGGGTGTAGTCGAGTCAGCTGTCACCGAAGCCACAGTTTTGGAAGCTGCAGCAGCTGCCAATGGAGAGACAGACACATCAGCACCTGCTGCTGATGTTATAATTAATATCGTGGCCACAGATGCTACAGTTGTTCAAACAGTGCCATCTATCGTACCAGCGATTGAGGGTGAGATCGTGGAAACTGGAAATGAAGCTACTCCAAATGAAGCCGTAGCTGAAGCGGCTGTAATAACTGGCACTGCTACAGGTGAGGATGTCTTATTGTTTGTACATTAAAGGAATACTTCAGGTTTTTGTTGGTGCTGTCAGTAAATTGCGTCGATAATTGGTTTAGTAAGAGACTCACTCATGCCTGTCTCTCTAAAGGTTGTAGTTTTGCATTCATGGTATTTAATTATGTATTTAAATGGTGCAACCGAATTCCAATAACCATTTGAATCAACAGGTTTTCTGTTCTTGAGGTACAGGAAAATGTGTCCATGTTTTTGTCTGTGATGATCATTTATCCACTACATAAGTGGGCGATAGATATTAGTTTCAAAACTGTATTCCATTAAGATAAAGTTTTGTTTGCTAACGACTTTATTCTGTTTATGTAGTTGTTGTTATTCCCACTACATCTCCAGTGACACAGAATGAGATCGTTGCCGAAGGAACAGCGGAAACACAAGCTACTCTGATTATTGCAAAACGACAAGCTCCAGAAATTCCAGCAGAGGGAAACTGCATGATTTACCGTTACGGCTCTTTCTCCTCAACTTTGGATGTTGTTCGTAAGTGCCACTCCTCATAAATATATGCTAGCGTATAGGGGTACAACAATATAACCACATAGGATTGGGCAGTATGTAGAAATACCATGTGCTACTTTGTATTAAAATGATATACAAGTATTGTATAGTATTGTATTTTATTTTGCTTTAATTTAAGAGGGTGGTATGGTAATGTCACTCCATAGCTCCATGGTCCTGGGTTCGATCCTGACCTCAGGTTACTATTTGTGTGGAGCTTTGCATGTTCTCCCCATTTACAGTTTTTCTCCGGGTTCTCTGGTTTCATTCCACTGTGCCAAAAAAATAAATAAATAAAAAATCCTGCCCAGGATGAAGTGGTTACTGATGCTGAATGAATAAATGAGATGGGGGGGATGTAAGCATATTTATTTTTCCTCATAGATAAGATGTGTTACTCTTGCACGATTAACTGGAAGATTAAAGGTTTTAACAATTCCTAGACAATTCGGTACCTTCTGTATCGTCAAATAATTCTGAGAAAATGCTGAGTTGAATGCAATAAAAAAATACTAGGTAATTTTATATATTGCACAATGTAGTAAAGTTTATTTGCCTGTGGTTCTTTCCTCAGAGGGAATTGAGAGTGTGGAGATTGTGGAGATGAGTAATGTCGCAGTTTCAGCCACCAATGTGGAGCAGAACGCCGTGGATCTCACCGTCACCTGCCAGGGAAGGTCAGGAAGATATTTCACATGTACTACTCAGCAATCTTTTGTGCATCACCTAGGACCAAAAACTGCACCTATATATATATATATATATATATATATATATATATATATATATATATATATATTCCTAGTAAAGACTGTTTAAGCAGAACTTAGCCCAGTGGACAGAGACCAAAACCCCCAGATTTATTTCTTTTTATGAAATGGAGCCGTGAATTGTGTATACTGTGCTAAATTTTGACCTGTTTGTGTCCTGTATGTCCTCAGCTTGCCGAGTGAAGTGTGTACCATGGTGATGGACTCGGACTGCATCAGTCCTGTGCAGACGGAGTGTAACGCCGTGACTCCGACCGAGTGCCAGATGATCCTCCGCCGTTTCTTTAATGATTCTGGAACTTTCTGTGTCAATGTGTCTCTGATTAATGATGTCAGTTTTGCTGTAACCAGTGCGAGGCTCAGTGTCACTGTGGGTAAGGATCAGTAACATAGACATACGTTTATTTTTTATTTTAAATATACATGTATGAAAGTAAAAGTATTTAGACACCAGACAAAGGTATAGAAGGCTGTCTTCCTCATAATAATAATAACCTGTTAATAAGTTTGATTTGCAGATCATTAGTTATTTATCTGACATGCTGATTAAACCAGACAATTTTAATATCACTATGTGTGTGTTTTATACTGTACATTTATTCATGTAGATTCAGGCTCCTCCACAGCAGGGGCTGCCACTGCGGTACTCGGCGTTCTTGTGCTCATCTGTGCTGTAGGCACCATCGCTTTTACTTACAGGTGAGTCACCTCGTTTGTTTTATAACTGATTAAATCTCAATATTCATCAGACTGCGTCTAATATCATTACTGATAAACGACAGCTCAAACTACATCTTTCTGTTTTTCATGGATTGTTTTACTATAAAACACTTTTAACAAAATGTTAAACTCATAAAGGAGCTATATAAAAGGTTATTATTATTATTATTATTATTATTATTATTATTACATTTCTGTTTCCTAAAATACAATGTTAGTCACTTAACTTTCTGTTAGATAACCTTTAGTTCTACAGATGATTTGAATTATATCGTGTATTATTTTAACCCTTTAATATTCACACACATTCACAGGCGACTGAGTGCATACCAGGCGCTCAAACAGGACTCGACAGATGGCATCATGGGTATTTCTAGTTTTAAGTCTGTTCCAATGTTAGTGTGGAACTTCCTGACCCGACAGAGCACTGCAGAGAGCCGCCCTCTGCTGCAGGGGAGAGTGGTGTGAACGCACACACACACGCACACACACACACACACTGCTCACACACACACTTAACTTTAATCCATTTATTGGCTAAAGTTTATATTGGTTTAAAATAGTATTAAGACCAGAATTATGGGACACGAATGCAACACCAGGTTTGTCCCAGGTGAAAAAGATGGCCGTCTTTATGTCGTCTTCTAAATGATCCTGACCTTATCTTGAGAGTGAAAACACTGCTAAATAAATTCTGCCTTCTTCTGAACATGATGCAAGGGAATTATGTTAATGTTTTGAATATAGAAATGTTATGGCTTAACTGATTACCACCGCATGGCTAATACACACACACACACACACACACACACACACACACACACACCACACTGTGTTATGACTGTCGTCTGAAGGAAATTTAATAATCTAGTCAATAATTTGACTAAAACTTTATGTACCACTATGCAGGACCCCAATATACACTTAACACACATTATTAATAAAGACATAGATTAGGTGCATTTCTTTGAATGAATATATCGCTGTTGACTTGAACTGAATGTAAGAAAAACATTGCTGAAAGAACACAGAGATGTCCAGTATCTCGAGCAGTGTTAATTAAAACTGGCTTCATGCAGTAACTGTTTTGCTTTATGGTTTTGCTAAATAACTGATACAGATCATTTGTGACTAACACAAATCCTAGCTGGTAATGATGACGTAGTTCATATCTGTTACGTTTAAGGTGCTATGCTTTTCTCTATCACTGAAGACTTATCCTGCAATAAAGACGTGCGTGCTTCACACTTCTTCCAGTCATTCTTGTGCAATTTTACATATTTTCATTTCAACCATTAAAATAGAAATCCATCTGTCCAGTATAGACATAGCATAATTAGAATAAATAGGGTTTGGGGGGGTGGGAAGGGTGGGGTTTTGGGGGAGGTTTGCGGGGTGGGAAGGGTGGGGTTTTGGGGGGCGAGTGTTAGTTGCAGTGGCTGTGGATGCAGCAATTACCTAGTTACCTAGTGGCAGAGCCAGACGAACATCATGGAGTGCAGCAATTATTTTATTATATTTTTTTAGCTCAAATAAATGCCGTGTTGAGTTTAACTGTTGAGTGCTGTTTACCAGTATGTTTTCAGTTGGTACCTTACATCAGTGGTTTTCAAAGTGGGGGCTGCGGCCTCCTTGGGGACCGCCAGGGGGCGCCAGGGGGGCCTCAACATTTTGGTGTGCCCATCCCTCCCACTAGTATGTTTTCTTTTTCTCACTCTCAGACAACCACACACACACACACACACACACACAAAATCAATTCCTAATGTAATGTAAAGATGTAAGATGTAATTATTAATATAAATAAAGGGGGGATATATTCAGAAGTCTGTATTTTTAATGTGTTTTAAAGACATCTTGGAAAAGGGGGGCCTCAGTCAAATGTTAATGCCATTTGGGGGGCCTTGCCCTGGAAAAGTTTGGGAACCTCTGCCTTACATTACCTACTTATACTTGCATTACTTTAAAATGATAGATAATGGGTGAGTCTCAGTCAGTTCCCTCGGTTGTGAATCAGTATATCATGTGCATGAGTGTACAGAGTTCGGGCCCTGTTAAGGACCCTGGCTCACTACACATTGGGGCACTGATGACTCAATTTCCAGCCATCTCTGGCACTATTTCAGCTGCCAGTGAACAGCAGTTCATGCACTTGCCTCAGGCCAATAAACGTTCTAATTTCCTCATGTCATTGTAAAAACCCACACATATAACAATATTTAGGTTTTATATGTAATAAATTTGGGGGGAACAGTTGCGTAGTGGTTAGTGTGTTTGCCGCACACCTTCAAGGTTGAAGGCTCGAGTCCCCTCTGTGTGTTCGAAGCTTGCATGTTCTCCCCGTGCTTCGGAGGCTTCCTCTGATTGGCTGATTGGCGTGTCCGTAGTGTATGAATGGGTGTGTGAACGTGTGTGTGATTGTGCCCTGCGATGGATTGGCACCCCATCCAGGGTGTCTCTCGCCTTATTCCCCTTGGGATTGGCTCCAGGTTCCCCCTGACCCAATAAGTATAAGCGCTACAGAAAATGGAGGGATGGATGGATGGATGTCATAAATTTGTTAGCTTAATCACACTCCTCTCTCTCATGGTACTCCAAGCAGGATTGTATTCTAGCTAGTGGACTCTTTAAAAACATGAAACACTTAAAGATCCTTAGACTCAAACAAGCTGTATAAAGAACGGCAAATAAGGTTCAAAATCGCTAACGTAAGTAATCATTTGAAAGCTTCGATAACAAGCTACTCACATTTGTAGATGGAAGGTGGCTGAAAGTTCGTCTTAAATTTTTTTCGAGCTGAGAGGCTTCTGAAAATATGATGTCATTTCCAGTAAGGGAACATAGTGAGCATCGAGTGCCCTGGGATGATGATTTTACGAGTCGGCTTAAAATGGCCGACTCCCTGATCAGTGACCTGACTACTGAACAAGGGAGCTGATTGAGACGCACCCAAAGTCAACTAGCTGGCAAGTGGTAGTTCAGTCAGTTGAGACTCAAAGCTCTAAAATATTTTGCTGACAGTGGAATCAATATACTTGTACGGATTTAGAATTTTACATATTAATTAATAACGCTGTACTTACCACTTGCTCACTCCTGGCATGAAGAACAACCAGTGTGTGTGGGCGAGAGGCAGACCCAGTGTCTGACCAGCAGTGCCTAATGTGCATGCTCTGGCTCTAATTTTGACCGACTGCACAAACCCGGACAACATAGCGACTTTCCAATCGACCAAAATTAGCCTTTGAACAGCATAATGGGAGTCAATGGTGCCATATGATGTCCATCTTATACAGTCATCGATAGCGACCGCTTCTGTCAGACTTCTTTAGTTCTGATGGGAATCAGTAGTAGCTATGTACATAGGTTATACAGCTCACTAAATTCAAATTTATTTATAAAGCACTTTAAAAACCCCAGAGTGTACCATGTTACATGCTAGCAATCGACCTGTACTACAGAAGCTGTGTACACTCACCAGAGGCACCAGTGATCGCTACTGCTGCCTTCCAAGCTTTATTTTCCTTCCTCGCGTATGAGAGTCGTACATGACAAGATCGGACAAAATCACGGTTTTAAGACGTAGCGTTAACGTTTAAAAGTAAAAATCTAAAAAAAAAACTTGAAACATAATATCGTTATAACATATACAGTGGAACTACAACATTAAAATCCAAACGTCGGCCATATTGTGTTTTTTAGCCATTGTTTGAGAGCATATAGACTATATGGTCAAAAGTTTGTGGACACCGGAGCATCACGCCCATATGTTCTTGTTGAACATCCCATTCCAGTTCCCCTCCACTCTTCTGGGAAGGCTTTCCACTATATTTTGGAGCGTGGTTGCTGGGATTTCAGCCACAAGAGCATTATGTCGGGCGATGAGGCCTGGCACGCAGTCAGCGTTCCAGTTCATCATAAAGGTGTTCAGTGGGGTTGAGGTTAGGGCTCTGTGGAGGCCACTTGAGTTCTTCCACTCCAACCTTGGCAAATCACTCTTGTGTACAAGGGCATTGTCATGCTGGAACAGTTTTGGGCTTCTTAGTTCCAGTGAAGGGAAATTATAATACTACAGCATACAAAGACATCCTGTACAATTTGTGGCAACAGTATGGGGAACATATAGGTGTATTGATGATGAACAGACATGCTATGATCATGTTTAAAGGGTGCACGGTGGCTTAGTGGTTAGCGCGTTTGCCTCACATCTCCAGGTTTGATTTCTGTGTGCCGAGTTTGCACGTTCTTCCCGTATTTCTGGGGTTTCCTCCGGGTACTCCGGTTTCCTCTCCCGGTCCAAAGACATGCATTGTAGGCTGATTTGCATGTCCATAAAAGTGTTCGTAGTGTATGAATGGGTGTGTGAGTGTGCCCTGCGATGGATTGGCACCCCGTCCAGGGTGTCCCCATGCTCCCTGGGATAGGCTCCAGGTTCCCCACAACCCTGTATAGGATAAGCGGTGCAGAAAACGGATGGATGGATGAATGGACGATCGTGTTTAATTTTGTGAGATTTAAAAAAAATAACTAAATAAAATTAAAAAAGAGAGAAAATATAAGTAACGAACCACATAAACGTGAGAAAAACAAATTATCCGCTAGGTGGCGATATAAATCTTTAGTTCCTTCGAAAGCGCTAAATGAAGAAGAAAAGTGGGCGGGGCGACAAACGGCTTTGTTAGAAGGGCGGGTTTTAGGCCTAGTTTCAAACCGTTTGCTGTTTACTCTATAAGTGCACTACATAGAGTGTCACATAATAGCATATTGCCGCCTACGTAGTGCACTAGGTGTCTTACACAGAGACATTTGGGATTGACCATAACTGAACGCGGGAATTGGCGGGTATTGGTACTAAAACAGTATCTGTAACCTTGGTGATATTTCTTAATACAGCAAAGGTTAAATATTCTTTAGCTATGTTTTAACACATCACTCTCTTCCTCATGCTTCCATTTCACTCTCAAAGTCAACGTACAGCCATTTTGTGTGTTTATTTGTAAAGTTTTTAGTGTCGGCTCCCACTTCCCCCGGGTGAGAAGGGGTTTTATTCGTATGTCTGACATGGAGAACTTTCAGAAAGTGGAGAAAATCGGAGAGGGAACATATGGAGTGGTTTATAAAGCTAAAAACAAAATCACCGGCGAAACCGTGGCTTTGAAGAAAATCCGCCTGGACACGTAAGTGGAGGAGGAAATGTTATTGACGTCTCTGGAATAAAATGATAGAAATTAAACCAAGTGCGTTTACCTCAGACTTCACCTGTTTGTGTTTGAAACCCCTGTGTTCTAGAAACTTCCTGACACAAAGTCTGTTAACCGCACTAACTTTTAATATCTGCTTTTTACTCCTTCATATTGCTTTTGTCTCCTCATGTCATCCTCTCTCTCTATGTATGTCTCTCTCTATGTATGTCTCTCTCTATGTATGTCTCTCTCTATGTCTGTCTCTCTCTATGTCTGTCTCTCTATGTCTGTCTCTCTATGTATCTGTCTCTCTATCTCTCTCTGTCTCTCTCTATGTCTGTCTCTCTCTGTCTCTCTCTATGTCTCTCGCTCTCTGTCTCTCTCTCTATGTCTCTCTGTCTCTCTATCTCTCTGTCTCTCTCTATGTCTCTCTCTGTCTCTCCATCTCTCTCTGTCTCTCCCTCTCTCTATGTCTCCCTCTCTCTATGTCTCTCTCTCTTATCTCTCTTTGTCTCTCTCTATGTCTCTGTCTCTCTATCTCTCTCTTTCTCTCCCTCTCTCTATGTCTCTCTCTCTATGTCGCTCTCTCTCTCTCTATATATATATATGTCTCTCTATCTCTCTCTCTCTCTGTCTCTCTATGTCTCTCTCTCTCTCTCTCGCTCTATGTCTCTCTCTCTCTCTCTACCTTCAGTGTATCTCCATTCAGTAACTTGGCTGGAGTCCAGTTATAATCTTCAGTGCATATAGACATTACCCCTAACACTCAGACAGATCATTAAATGTTGACTGTAATTCACTTAAATTAAATGTTTTATATGACACTATGAACATTAGACATTGTCACAAAGCGGCAAGGCATAGGTGACAATGACAAGATGACTTGAGGAAGAGGAACCAGACTCTTCTTCTGGGATTATCCTGGGATTATAAATCAGTACTCTTCTCCATCTTTGGAGAAGATAATAATTTCCAAATAATCTCCATATAATCTCCAAAATATAAACAGTACTAAGAAAGGATGTTGAGTCGGAGTATATTGAGAGAAGAGTCCTGGGATGAACAAAGAACAGTCGTTATAATTACACCGGGTGTTCTTAATGTGTTTGTTTGTTTGTTTGTTTTTTGCAGGGAGACCGAAGGCGTGCCGAGTACCGCCATTCGAGAAATCTCCCTGCTGAAGGAGCTCAATCACCCCAATATTGTCAAGTATGAACACGTTACACGATATGACATGGACTAGGTTTACATGCACGTCATTATTCTGATATTAATATTCTAGTTAGTATTGAGTCATATAAACGCCACAATCTGATTCAGATTAAGACAGTCTTCTGATTCCCACCCTTGGAATATGCCTGTTTTCATCAGAAATTAGTTTCGTGTTAACACCTTATTCAGAAAATCCACTGAAGGGAGATATATGTGCGCATGCTCGGTCCGCATGGCGTACTTACAACAACCCTGTATACAGGAATATTCAGATGCCTGTACGCATATAAACATCGTATTCGGAATACGGCTGCAACCCGGTCACTGTTGTATAATTAATACTGGAGTCTAGAAATGCATCTCTGAAAAGCTTTCTACTGTATCCGTTACAAATCTGCATTTTTCCTGCCATAAAGAAATACTTGGGCAAAAAGAGGTTTTTTTTTTTTTTTTCTCAGCCAAAACATTTGTTCATTTTCCTTATCCGTTTCCTTGTGATAGACATGGTGGCAAAAGGCTGAGAAGGTCAGCCCAGACTTCTCTTTTCCCAGTCGTTCCCAAGCCAACAGGAGCCATGTTTCTATCCACGTATTTTTGTGCAAATTTTGGGATATTGCACTGGGGGGAAAAAAAAACCCCTGGGTGGAAACACCAGATGTGAATAAAATCTTCAAAATGCACATAAAAAACAACAAACCTATGCGCTCAATGGAGCGGCGGGTCGCTTAACTGTGGACCATAACCAGCAGACCAATCGCATTGCACAATATCTCAAATGTTGCCTGAGCTAAAGTTTGTCATCGAAACGATTCGGTATAATTACCTCCCAGTGCCGTCTCGCACGGTTCCGTACCTAAATATCAGGCATCCTCCTCCGAGAACAAGATAGCACGAGGTTTGTGATAGCGTTTCTTCTACACGCTCTGAAACACAAGTCGTTTATTATATTGGGGGGGAAAAAGAGGCGCAGTGGCTTCCCCGGTTGCAAAAACGTCCACGTACAGTACTGTGCAAAAGTATTAAGCACATGCAAAGGAATGCTGTAGAGCAAAGATGCCTTCAAAAATAATGAAATGAGTTGTTTCTTCATTAAAAAAATACTATAAAGAGCAGTAAACAGTAATAAATGAAACAAAGGCAGTGTTTGGTGTGACGACCCTTTGCTTTTAAAAAAAAAAAGTATTCTCAGGTAGAATTAGTGCAGTTTTATAAGGAAGTGAGCTGTAAGTGTTATTGAGCATCATGCAGAACCAGCCACGGTTCTTCTGGAGACTTTGACTGTCGCGCTCGCTTCTTATTTTTGCAGCAAAACCCAGCAGCCTTCATTATGATTTTCGTCTGAGAAGTGTCTCTAACCTCTTAATATGCTGGTTTCATTACTGACGTACAAACATTATTCTGTAATAGTTCATTTTGTGCTTGAAAACGAATGTTTGGGAATCTAAAATGTTTTTGTACCGACTCGATAACGTAGAAGTCATAAAATAAAAATCTATAGCAATGTTTGTACTAAAACAAATAGGGTGCTAAAACTTTTGCACAGTACTGTATATTCATACTTTGCACTTTCCAGTTTCCCCAGAAGTGGAGAATTTGTTCTCTTGAACACATGGGATGGAAACGGTGCTTTACTCGCAAATGTTTTATGCGCTATTCTAACTTTCCGCACAAGTTAAATTCTCAACTTGGATAGAAACATAGCTCGTGAGAGAGAGTCTCTCCGGTGGTTATTTCGTCTCCCTCAGGCTTTATTAATGTGATTCCGTTGGTGCTGAAACTGTTGAACCAAGATCTAACACACCTGTTTTAGTTGCTCGAGAACTTCTTAAGGCAGTGATTTAGATGGTCAGGTGGGCACGATTATGGTCGGAGCTAAAATCTTCAGGACGGTAGATCTCCTGGAACGGGGTTGGTGACCTCTACCCAAAACTATAGTGAGGGATTGTTTCCGATTTTGTTTCAGGCTGCTCGATGTCATCCACACGGAGAATAAGCTTTATCTCGTGTTTGAATTTCTTCACCAAGACCTCAAGAAATTTATGGACTCGTCCTCAGTTAACGGCATTTCACTTCCGCTGGTCAAGGTGAGTCTGACTTCTAGACCAGGACATTTATTATTATTATTATTATTATTATTATTTGTACTAAATAGCGTGCTTGAGTGGTTTTAAACCATGCATTAACAACAACAGTAATAGCAGATTGCTATCCAAGTCATTTGCTTTACTGTTTCTTATCAGAATACGAATAAAGATCAGAGATGACTATAAGAGGCATTAACGCAGCAGGAAAGAAAACGAGTGTGCTTTAGTATCGTGTGTGTGTGAATGAATTATGTTTGGGGTGTATGTATCTTCAGAGCTACCTGTTCCAGCTGCTGCAGGGTCTGTCTTTCTGTCACTCTCACCGGGTTTTACACCGAGACCTGAAACCTCAGAATCTGCTCATTAATGCGCAAGGAGAAATTAAACTGGCCGATTTTGGCCTGGCCAGGGCTTTCGGTGTGCCCGTACGCACATATACACACGAGGTAAACCACGTTTGTTTGGATTATGTGTATATAGATAAACATTTTATGCAAAAAATTAATACGTTCAGTTGCACGTGTCTCAAAAGTTTGTTTGTTTGTTTGTTTGTTTTTCACCTAATACACTAGTTATATGTTTGTTAGTCAGATTTATATCTGTCCTTGCGTTGTAGGTTGTGACTTTGTGGTACAGAGCACCAGAAATTCTACTGGGCTGTAAGTATTATTCCACAGCTGTCGACATCTGGAGCTTGGGCTGCATTTTTGCCGAAATGGTAAGACAATTTATGGACTAGGGCAATTTAACTGTACTGAATAGCGTACACTGGCGTAGGTTTTATATCCGAGGGTTTAGTAAAGGGGCCGAGAGTTGCGCAATAGTACAAAATGGCCAACACACAGAGCAAAATCCGAAAACAGTCCTGCAGCAGTGTGAAGCTCTTTACATTATACAGCCTGCTGTTTGCTCCCTCGATAAAAGCCAGTTTGAGTTTGCAGTCTTGCAAATCATGAAGTGTGCTATAGCACATTGAATGGTGCCACTGTGGGGATTTCTAGTTAAATATGTGCATGATGTTTCTCCCTAAAGCCAGACAGACACACTGCAGCCCGACTCACTCTTATTCACTGTTTTGTGGACTGAGTTTACAATAAAAACGCTCTCGTTTTAACACGTCTTTAAAGACACTGTAAAATTCCGCTACCTATGGACTGTTCTAGACGTGTTGAAAATGATGGCTTTTTGCATATTTATTGAATATCATCTATTGAATATTGTAAGTAATCGGAGAGCTTGTTCTCCAGCGCTAACCTGTGTAACGTAGCGCTGCGGTATCCGTGTTGTCAGATTACTCGGAGGGCGCTGTTTCCTGGAGATTCAGAAATCGATCAGCTGTTCCGCATTTTCCGAACCCTCGGCACTCCCGATGAGTCTGTGTGGCCTGGAGTGACCTCAATGCCTGATTACAAGCCATCTTTCCCCAAGTGGGCACTGCAGGACCTGTCTAAAGTGGTGCCCCCTCTGGATGACGACGGCAGAGACCTGCTCGCAGTAAGACATTAACACGACGTTTTATTTACCAGAGCCGTTACGTATAAAGCTGTTTGGAGTGAAGCTTTGGCCTTACGCGACAGGTTTGTAGAAATGAGGAAATGTACAGGACTTCCGAGTGGTGCTTACTCTCTCGCCTGTTGAACCAACCTCTTTACGATTGCTGTGGGGTCTGAGCTCTCCCTTCAGATCTGTTCACCAATACTGCCATTACTGGGAGCATTAAGCTACCTGTGACGTAGCCCTAAGGTTTACAGACGTTCACTACCAGTTAAAAGTTTGGAGACTGAAATGTTTCTCATGATCTTAAAAATCTTTTCATCTGAAGGTCTATGATTAAATGTTTGAAATTGGTGTTGTAGACAAATAGAATTGTGCCAATATAGTTTTCTAATGAAAGAAATGAATAACATTATATTTACTTGTTTTTTTTTTTTAAATGGATGACTTGCAGCGAAATATTTCAAAACGTAGCCAATAAGTGTCCGGCATAGGTGGGACACTCAAGGGTAGACTTTTTCTTATCCTAAGTAAAAAAAATATTTATTTATTTATTTATTTATTTTGCAGATTTGCCAAATTGCCTTTTTGCTCCACTTGTGTATAATTACAGTGTTATCTATATATAATAAGCATGCTCTTGTACGCTGCTGATAAAACCAGCAGGGCCTGACCCATATGTGAAAACGGTCACTGATGCATATTTTAAGGAGCCAACATTCCAATAGCTGATATTATCTGATATTCTGTCCATATATTAAGCAGACACCAGTAGTTGTAGTTAAATAGAGCTTTAATGATCTCTTTGTCAATTTCTCCTAGTCAAATAATCAGCAGAAACATGCATATTTAAAAAAAAAAAAAGAATCTTTTTTTTTTATATATACTTTAATATTGATTCATATGAGTCGTGACTCTTTGACCCTTTTGAGTGGTGGCACTACATAGCTTCCACCAGATTGGTAAATGAACATCGTGACACAACGTTTCTAGACGTTTAGTTTTGATCGTGGCTCAGTTAATCAGAAGCAGAACTTCTATTAAGGTAGAATTTATTGGAACTCACTAGAAATATTCACTGCTCTCACTATTTCAACTTATTCCCAAATCATAATTCTGTATAATCTCATATATTCCGTTATCTGTCTTCTGCTGCAGCCTAAGACTTTGAATAGAAGTCTTTCAGGGTGAATTATTAATGGCTGACAAATGATTTATGCGTAATTCCTTTTTTCCAACAGCAAATGCTGAGATATGACCCCAACAAGAGAATCTCAGCCAAGAACGCCCTCGTTCACCGATTCTTCCGTGACGTCACCATGCCCGCGCCTACTTTGCGGTTTTGAGGCACGTGTCTGTGACTGGCGTAGGCTGTAGAGGCAGAGCAATCCCATCCATCGTCTCTTCTTCCTGAGGACGTTCTTCCTCTACGCCAGAGACTGTCAGACAGTTTCAGTCTTCAGCTTTGGTGCCTTTTATATACCAGAGTTTAGCTAAAGTCGAGGTATTGTGGGGAAGGTTGTAGTTTATAAGCACAGTGCTCTCATCTGCTCAGATTGTGTACCATGTGCTTGTGCATTCTGCAGGCTGTTCTTTCTGGAAGGTGACATTCCTTAAATCTATGAACTGTTTATTCAGGAATTAGTTGACTGTCTGTTATTAAAAAAAAAAAATCTCTTCATTAAGAGTCCTATGATGCACCAGCATAAAAGTATTTATTTTGGCTTGCCAAAAATAGTCACTTTTGATAGTTCTGAATATTTTTTTGTAATTGGTGATTTTATGCCTTTTTAGGCAGATTTTTTTTATCCCTGTTTGATAATTATACATAAACTTGTTAAGACAAAAAAAAACCCCAAAGTGCTTGTTTTCATTTGTGTTCAACATATTAATGTACTTGCTTTTAGCACTGCAAAAAAAAATATATATATATCTTAGCAAGGGAAAATATCTTTGATACGTGCATGTTTATCTAATATTTCTTATCATGAGATTAATTTTATATTTGATTCGTAATATTCAGCTTGTCTTTAGACGCTTTTATTCATTTCAAGTTTATTACCAGGTAATTTCGCTTCTTTCTAGAAATGTTTACTTCAACTTTAAGCTTGAAATTGGTACAATGTATAGAAATACAATTTAATAATTAAGTATATTTGTTTTATTCTAATCTTATAATAGGAAATACTTCATATATTTGATTATATTCAAGATATTTGCACTTGCTAAGTTGTTGTTTTTTTTAAAGCAGTGAAGGGATTCGGGGTGTGACAAACCGAGCTGCAATTCCCCCAAATAATCCCGTAAATAGCAGGTTGGAGTTAAACTTGATCCTCCGTCCTTTGTGTTTCAGAACTTAGTAAAGACCTTGGAAAAAGGATCAAGTGAAACTCCGAACACTTTCTCAGCTTTTTTTTCCTTTCCTTTCTTCGCCTAAGTCATGAGTGTGTAGTGTGTGCATGTAACCTTCACCTGGTAATAACAATAAGCCTCTCTGAAGTACAAGACTTGCCTCTAAATTATACATCATTGTGATTATTGATATACCATCTATCTCCGTGTACAAAGAATAGTTTTAACAGAACCTGATGAATCTTTTAAATTGGAACCTGATTCGTAACATGCCTAGCTTTACTAAAAATTGAGCTGTCTTACATGTTCATTCCAAACAAAACTGAATATAGAAGATCCCTGCTTGATATTTATGACTTCTAATTTTTTTAAAAAGCCTTTGAACTACACCTAAACATAAATAAGTGAAGGGTTCTGTAGTCTACATAGGGAGTTTGATTGTTGAGGACCACCTTAGCTGGCTCAACCAATGGCTTTATTGTTGGTTATGTAGCTTTTGTTGATGCAAACTTCACTATGGAATTTTATTCAAAACTACTTTTTATTTTTCATTCGGGTGTGATTAACATGCTTTTGATACTTAAAGTAGTAAAATCTCAGTGAAATAATAGTGAGTTCTTCCCATGTGATAGCTTCCCAAGTGCTGTGAAAATCTGTGGAATATATATATTTACTATAAAACCCATAAAAGCTAAAAAATAAATATTAAAAAAGAGAGATTATTGAAAATTACACATAATATACAGTTAGGGTAAATAAGTGTTTTTGTTCTTTAATATACTTCCAGTGCATATAGCCTATCCACTTCAAATTTATACGCTTAATGTCTTTTGACTCTGTACTTATAATTCTGAACGAAAAGTATGTATTCATAAGAATTACAAGCCATTGAAAAAAATAAGAAATTTGTATTCGGACACCACAAATCGCCAGCGTCAGTTCCTTGTTGCAAAGCTTTTGTTGACAGATACAGCATCAGGATATCTACGGTAAGAAGTAATTAGCTTTTCCAGCATTGTGGTTCGATTTTGGTGCATTTCTTTTGGCAAATTGTCAGTTCCCCAAGGTCACGGGTGTCCATCACATGGACACTCTCTGTCCTCTATAATAGGAACACCTGCACACCTACCCATTTATGTATATCAGCCAATCATGTGGCAGCAGCACAATACATAAAATCATGCAGATACAGGTGAAGAACTTCAGTTAATGGTCACATCAAATATGTGTGATCTTTGCGACTTTAAATATAGCATGGTTGTTGGTGCCAGATGGGCTGGTTTGAGTAATTCAGAAACTGCTGATCTCTTCTTGTTGTTTTTACACACAACAGTGTCTAGAGTTTATACAGAATGGTGCGAGAAACAAAAAACAACCTATGAGCGGAGGGTCTGCCGGCAAAAACAGCTTGTTGATGAGAATGACCGATCTGCTCTGAGCTGACAGGAAGTCTATAGTAACTCAAATAAGCACTCTTTACAACTGCGGTGAGCAGAAAAGCATCTCGGCATGCACGGAACAGAGAACCTTGAGGTGGATGGGCTACAGCAGCAGAAGACCACATCAGGTTCCACTCCTGTCAGCCAAGAACAGGAATCTGAGGCTATTGTGGTCTTCTGCTATTGAAGCTCATCTACCTCAAGGTTTGATGTGTTGTGTGTTGCTAGCAAATGTTGCTAATGCCTAGCTAGCAAATGATAATTCAGTCAGCAATGATTTTCTTGGCCAGTGAGATTAAATTCTAAATTGTGTGTCGTGTAAGAAGAAACCCTCAGTTGTCGAGTAACTACAAAACAATCTCCTAGCGCCCTGTAGGGGGCGATATCACATTCGGGTGCAACTGCAGAAATCCCAGACGGAAAAGGAAACACTTGCGGAGCTACGAAAATGGCTGAAGTGGTCGAACTCCAAAAATTGAAGGTAGCTAATAAATACATTTATGGATCACATTTTAAAGCATATTATTAAAAAATAATTATAATAACGTGAGTGTTAGTTAATTACTTGTAACTTTGCTGTGTCCGAAGTTTCTAGTTTGATTTCAGCAAGGTAACTAACAGCTAACGCTTAATCTCTCTTGCTTGCTAAATAACTAACTGGAGATAATCTGCTGTATATATTTTTTTTTTCATATTTCACAAAGTTCTTTATTACAGTAGCGTTAAGGTTTTTAAAATAAATCCAAAATAGCATATAACTAGAATCACAACGACGGAAAGAATGCAAACGCAAGCGTGCTAGCCGAGTAGCTTAGCTTAGCTTAGCTTAGCTTAGCTTATTTTAGCGTAGCTTAGTTAATTTTCTGTCAAATTGTACACCTGGGATGAGTTTGAAAGTAAACATTAGTCCAAACATAGCAGAGAGAATGGACTATTGTTCTGGTTGTTGGTATTTGTAATTGGTATTTGTCCTAATCAAGAAAGAAATTGCGGAAATATTTAGTTATTCAACGTTGACCTTTTTTGCGCATGCGCGGCATACATCCACATAAACGTACCAACAAAGTTACAAAAATGAGAAGAGGTTCGATGTGAACTGTAATACACAGACGATGTTAGTTTTCAACTCCAACACCAGTGGAAAAACAAAGTCTTTATTGTGTTGCTCTTGCATTGCTTTATATCTTTAGTGGGAAAACAGTCAGTTTTAGCAGTGTGCATTCAGGGCCTGGTCCAGGGCCTCAGAGAAGGGAGAAGGTCCTGAAAGAATCATTATCTGACTTATTTACAGCAGTGTTGAAGGTCCTGAAAGCACCATTGTTTGAATTATTTACAGCAGTGTTGAAGGTCCTGAAAGCACCATTGTTTGACTTATTTACAGCAGTGTTGAAGGTCCTGAAAGCACCATTATCTGACTTATTTACAGCAGTGTTGAAGGTCCTGAAAGCACCATTGTTTGAATTATTTACAGCAGTGTTGAAGGTCCTGAAAGCACCATTGTCTGACTTATTTACAGCAGTGTTGAAGGTCCTGAAAGCACCATTATCTGACTTATTTACAGCAGTGTTGAAGGTCCTGAAAGAATCATTATCTGACTTATTTACAGCAGTGTTGAAGGTCCTGAAAGAATCATTATCTGACTTATTTACAGCAGTGTTGAAGGTCCTGAAAGCACCATTATCTGACTTATTTACAGCAGTGTTGAAGGTCCTGAAAGAATCATTATCTGACTTATTTACAGCAGTGTTGAAGGTCCTGAAAGCACCATTGTTTGAATTATTTACAGCAGTGTTGAAGGTCCTGAAAGCACCATTGTTTGACTTATTTACAGCAGTGTTGAAGGTCCTGAAAGCACCATTATCTGACTTATTTACAGCAGTGTTGAAGGTCCTGAAAGCACCATTATCTGACTTATTTACAGCAGTGTTGAAGGTCCTGAAAGAATCATTATCTGACTTATTTACAGCAGTGTTGAAGGTCCTGAAAGCACCATTATCTGACTTATTTACAGCAGTGTTGAAGGTCCTGAAAGCACCATTATCTGACTTATTTACAGCAGTGTTGAAGGTCCTGAAAGAATCATTATCTGACTTATTTACAGCAGTGTTGAATGTCCTGAAAGAATCATTATCTGAATTATTTACAGCAGTGTTGAAGGTCCTGAAAGCACCATTATCTGACTTATTTACAGCAGTGTTGACGGTCCTGAAAGAATCATTATCTGACTTATTTACAGCAGTGTTGAAGGTCCTGAAAGAATCATTATCTGACTTATTTACAGCAGTGTTGAAGGTCCTGAAAGAATCATTATCTGACTTATTTACAGCAGTGTTGAAGGTCCTGAAAGCACAATTATCTGACTTATTTACAGCAGTGTTGAAGGTCCTGAAAGCACCATTATCTGACTTATTTACAGCAGTGTTGACGGTCCTGAAAGAATCATTATCTGACTTATTTACAGCAGTGTTGTATCTTCAGACATCAAAAAGGAGGCATATGATTCGTAATGTCAAATTAACGAAAAGCAGTACCGTCCATTAGGGTTGTCACGATACCATAAACACACCTTACGATACTATACCAGCTGAAGTGTCAGGATACCACACACTGTGGTGTTAATTCACACGCATCGTCACACGCTGATTATTAGGATAAAACACATGCATAGGTTACTCATACTGATGTTGACATGCTTTTGACAGGTCAGTGAGGGGGGTTGAGTGGGAGGGAATTATTATTTATATGTAATTTTTCATTATTATTATTATTATTATTATGCATGCGTGTGTGTGTGTTATTATTTCAGACATCGGGTATTTATCATATATATTAAATGTTTTATACACATTTTAGAAGTGTTTGAAGGATTTTTACAGGGCACCCCTGCTCTCATCAGACAGCACCCTGGTTGGGAAACCCTGCCCTAGAACAATGAAATACCGGTATACCGTACAACCCTACCGTCTGTATTACATTTAACATGGGGAGACTGCTTTCCTATCTGCGGTGGCATCTTGTTCGTAGCGTACGCATCCAGCACGCTCCCTAAGTTAATCCGTGTGGCACGTCTTCATATCTGACCGCCTGCTCCCATATGTGTCCGAGTAAAACCCTGATCTACTGCAAAAGTTTTTGTTGGGTGGCGCTAACACCTAGTCCTGATGCATATCTCTAGATCAGGTGTGTCCAATCTTATCCGGAAAGGACAGACAGGTTTGGGTGCAGGTTTCATTCCAACCAAGCAGGAGCCATTTCTTTAAGGCTTACGTCCACATCGATCCGGATAAATCTGAAAACACGTCCTTTTTCTCTGCGTTTCGTCCTTCCGTCCTCTGAGACGGCGATTTGTCCCGAGTGGACACATTTGGAAACGCTGTTTTCGTATTGTGGCGTGGCCCGAGGAAACGGCGATATTAAAAAGCAATGACGTATGTTTAGTCGTGTGAGTTGGTGTGCCTGCTGTCCAGTTTGATAGCTTTGCTAAAGATTAATGTCACTTTAAGTAAATAAATGTCAGTTCAAGTAAATAAACGCCTGACGGAAACGACGCAGGCCAGAGCTTCCTGCGTTTTTACGTGTGCGCAGTTTAGGGATGAGATGGGATTTTCAGACGTTAGAGTCCGGACGAGCAATTTCTTGAAAACGCCAGCGTAGATGGAGAGTGTTTTAAAACGAAAATGCAGTTTTTAGATCTGTCCTGATTAAGGTGGGCGTGGCCTAATTCTGAAGAGATTTCTGAACTGGTTCAAGACTAGAACCTAGACACGAAAGGCAGCGACTCAATTATTATTATTATTATTTAGAATAAGAAGAAGTAATTAATAGGCAAGCATGTCTGATATGTTTCTTTACTTTGTGCTTGATGACACAAATATAATTTCCTTGGATCCATGTTGTTGTTCGCAGTTAGCTGAGCTGAAGCAGGAGTGTGCACTCCGGGGGCTGGAAGTTAAGGGCAACAAAGGGGATCTGATTGCACGGCTGCAGGCCTACTTCGACGAACACGGTATGTACTTGTGTGTTGTGGATTTGCCTCTCTTCTGTTATAACTTACAATCCATACTAAAAGAAGTTAATCGTTTTGTATCGTTTATTTTCTGTTTGTTTGCAGTGCAACTCCAGTGCATTACTTTTTAAAAATGTTCAAACACCATGTGGTCGTTTTTATAACTTCGAATGCTTACCAGAAATGAGCGAGTCCTTTAATTAACCGGGGCTGAACTTTATACTGCCCATGAAGTCCGACTTAAAGGGGCGCTGTAATGAAGTTAAAAGCTGATTAATGCCGTCGCTGTGGCCACTTTTAAAAAATGCTCCACACATGTGGAGTGGCTTCATGCAGCTTATATCGTCAAGCTAATAAGATTCATTTGATTGTATGCAAGCGTTTAACATAATTCAGCGGTCCAACACAGACACCTGTTTGCTTACTGAGAGAGATACTGTGCTGCTTGGAAGTTTGTGAATTTAAATTTTAGAATTTTCTATATTTCTACATAAATTTGAGCTAAAACATCATCAGATTTTCACTCAAGACCTAAAAGTAGACATGGAGAACCCAATTAAACAAACAAGACACAAATATTATACTTGGTCATTTATTTATCGAGGAAAATGATCCAGTATTACATTTCTGTGAGAGGCAAAAGTATAAGAACCTCTAGGATTAGCAGTTAATTTGAAGGTGAGATTAGAGTCAGGTGATTTCAATCAATGGGATGACGAGCAAGTGTCCTGTTTTATTTAAAGTACAGGGATCTATCAGTGTCTGATCTTCACAACACGTCCGTGGAAGTGTATCATGGCACAAACAAAGGAGGACCCAAGGAAAAGAGTTCCTGATGATCATCAGGGTGGAAAAGGTCACAAAACCCTTTCTAAAAAGTTTGGACTCCACCAATCTACAGTCAGACAGATTGTGTTCAAATGGAGGAAATTCAAGACCATTATTACCCTCGCAGGAGCGGTCTACCAACAAACATCACTCCAAGAGCAGGAGGTGTAATAGTCCATGAGCTCACAAAGGAACTCAGGGTAACTTCTAAGCAACTAAAGGCCTCTTTCACACTGGTTAATGTTCATGAATCCACCACCAGGAGAACACTGAACAACAACAGTGTGCATGTCAGGGTTGCGAGGAGAAAACCACCGCTCTCCAAAAATTACATTGCTGCCATCTGCGTTTGCTGAAGATCACCTGGACAAGCCAGAAGGCTAGTGGAAAAATGTTTTGGGGATGGATGATGCCAAAATAGAAATGTTTGCTGTAAATGAAATGTTTAGAGAATTAAAACACTGCATTTCAGCATTAGAACTTTATCCCATCTGTGAAACATGGTGGTGGTAGTATCATGACTTGGGCCAGTTTTGCTGCATCTGGGCCATGACAGCTTGCCATCATTGATTGAACAATGAATTCTGAATTATTCCAGCGAATTCTAAAGGAAAATGTCAGGACAGCTGTCCCTGAACTGAATCTCAAGAAAAAGTGTCATGCAGAAAGACAACGCACATAAGTCGTTCTATCAGTGAATGGTTAAAAAAAGAATAAAGTTAATGTTTTGGAATTGCTATGTCAAAGTCCTGGCCATTATCCAACAGAAGGAAGCAGTGCATTTGAATAAACCCACCAACATCCCAGAGTTGAAGCTGTTCTGTACTGAGGAACGGGGTAAAATTCCTGCAAGCCGATGTGCAGGACCGATCAACGGCTACTGGAAACGTTTAGTTAGAGTTATTTCTGCACAAGGGGGTCACACCACATACTGCAAGCAAAGGTTCACATACTTTTGCCAATGTGATATTGGATCATTTTCCTCTAAATAAATGACCAAGTATAATATTTTTGTCTCTTGTGTGTAAATCCGATGATGTTTTAGGTCACATTTCTGCAGATATATAAAAAATTCAAGCGCCACTGTAAATGCGGTTGTAGTTTTCCACTACTGTAGTAAGAAATGGGAATAGAAAATGTAAAGACTTTCAAATTTAAAGAACACATTTTGTTTAAATTAATTTTGTTTAAGGCCAACCTCCTACTTGTTTGTAAATTAGTATTTAAAAAAAACAAACAAAAAAAAACAACCCCAGATATGATCAAAATAAGAGTTATGATTTTAACGTTTTTTCCCCCCTACATCAAATTCACTGGAGTTGTTCTTTAAGTATTTTCTTGCTGTCTGTTGACGTAATCATGTTTTTTTGCAATAAACATTTTTTTTCGAATATAACTCATACATGCTACAGTTTCAGAAGATGATGTCAATGAGGAAGAAGTCTTAGAAGAGTTTACAGAGGTAAGTAATATAGTAGTAATACAGACTCTTAATTGTAAATGATCTTGCAACCCAGGTCATGAGAGCGAAGTCATGTTTGCAGTAAATATCGTCACGCCATGTCACGTCTTCCTTGGAACATACACCTGGATACCCCCTGCCACGACGGCCATCTGCAAGTTCACACCACTTCATCAGTTAGAAGATTATTCTCAATCCTGATCTTGGGCATCTGATCAAATCCGTATCCTCCATTTGCCGAGCAGCTGCATGTTCAGACCTGCGGTTTCAGGATCGTGTGTGGGTTTAAGTTTGCGCCCATAGTGAGATGGATCGTATTGGTAGTCATTTTAATAGGATTTCTTTCACTAAATGAGCGCTTGTTCTTGCTTCTCTGGGATGCTGCCCATATATTATTGACATAAATGTGTTTTAATGTTTGTTCTGTTGTATTTTTCACAAGTACTGATAAGTGACAATTAATTCACAATTTGGTGAAGTTAACATATTTAACATGTAACAATTTAACTATAATGCTTTTCTTTACCATAGGGCTATTAGATTTTTCACTTGTATATACAGTGCCGTCCACTAATATTGGCACCCTTGGTAAATATGAGTCAAGAAGGCTGTGAAAAATTGTGAAAAAAGTCAGGGGACTGGGATGGCCATGGCAGGACCTTGATTTTGTGTTCAGTAAACCTTTTCTTTTTTGTTGACTTTGATGTATGTTTTGGATCATTGTCCTGCCCATTTTAACCACGGCCCATTTTAAGCTTTCTGGCACAGGCAGTCAGGGTTTCATTTAATATCTGTTGATATTTGATAGCGTCCATGATGCCATGTACCCAAAACATTAAAGATCCACCACCATATTTAACTCTGGGCATGAGGTACTTTTCCATATGGCTACCTCTCTGTGTACCAAAACCACCTCTGGTGTTTATCGCCAAAAAGCTCTATTTTGGTTTCATCTGACCATAGAACCTGATCCCATTTGAAGTTCCAGTAGTGTCTGGCAAACTGAAGACGCTCGAGTTTGTGTTGAGATTGTGGATGAGAGTAGAGGCTTTTTTCTTGAAACCCTTCCAAACAACTTGTGGTGATGTAGGAGACTTTGGATTGTAGTTTTGGAGACTTTCTGACCCCAAGACACTAATAACTTCTGCAGTTCTCCAGCTGTGATCCTTGGAGATTTTTTGGCCACTCGAACCGTCCTCTTCACAGTGCGTTGATACGATATAGACACGAGTCCTCTTCCAGGTTGATCCATAACATTTCTTAATTATTGCCCTGATGGTGGAAATGGGTATTTTCAATGCTTGTGCTATTTTCTTAGAGACACTTCCCATTTTGTGAAGCTCAACAACCTTTTGCCGCACATCACAGCTATATTCCTTGGTCTTACCCATTGCTATGAATGACTATGTGAATTTGGCCTACATGTTAACTCATAATTATACCCCTGTGAAACAGGAAGTCATGGTTGAACAATTTCCTGTTCCTAGTCACCCAGGTGTACTAAAAAATTTAGAATGTCACTGGGAGTATACTTGTGGAATATAGCCAATATTTGTGGGAGAATATATATAATATATAAATTTCCTATTCAGTTGCATATGTCATGGTGCAAAAAGGAAAAAAAAAATATTCCCCCAACCATATTAATATTTTAATTGCATTATAGTTAGTGTGTGCATTCCTGCTGAGCGTACCCATTACAATAGCCATTTCGATGTGCACCGAGCCTGTCCGTACATGTTATTTTGAACACGCACTGTGTGTGAAATGGCCAGTCAGACCTGGTGGAGCATAATATACAATCATACACAGTTACTTGCAAGGGCCTTCCTGTCTAAATTGCTATAATTATTTGAAAATACAAAATTAAAATGTAGCAGTATTTTTATATATAGACTAAATCCTACATATTGCTTTATATACTATTATTCACTTCTTTGTAAATAGTATATTTATTTTTTTAAAAATACAGATAGTAGTCTAACTACCTGGTCAGCTCGTTTAAAGCCGAATCTATCCAATGATCATTATCTTTCTGTTGTCGTGCAGTTCTAATAGGATTTAAGTATATATTGGGGTCGTTAAATCTTGGAGTTCATTTTTTTTTTAAACTTTGTGATAGCAAAGCTTAATTAGATCCTTAATTAGTCCTTGAGTAAAGCTTGCTAAGTAAGAACGAAATCTCTTCTAGGAGGCAGCAGCACCTGAGCCAGAAGTTCAAGAAGAGCCCGCTGCACCTGACACGTATGTATGCTTCAAAGATACTATCTAATGCAGAATTAAAGAAAACCGGAACAAAAACCTCTTCATTTATTATGGGGTCATGCAGAGATTAATTCTTGAGCAAATAACGTTTCATGGTAAGACCGTATCCTGGGATTGTCCCATTACTGGCGTGTTTTACAGAAAGTACAGGGTTGTAACTACGCTTACTCGGACAGTTTATTTGTTTCTACTGCACGTTGTCAAAGAGAGCATTCGTTTGACACAAGCACATCCTTCTCAGTCGGAGAAAACAGTGAGGATTTGAAAAACTCATTTCTGCCACGGTGGTAAACTACAAAAGTTGTCGATTTTAAGTAGTATGGTTTGGCGTTGAGTGTCAAACAGCGGAAACGACGACCCGGCTGGAGTTGCTCTTTAAACTAGCCAGATGACACACCTAGCTAATATAATAAACTAAATTGGCTAATGGTCCTTTTATTTATGCTTTTATTTATCTATGCACTAGACAATACTGATACAAGTACAAGCTGATGTCAGTGACTCTTCGAACCTTTAAATACTTTGTTTACTTTTAGTCCTAGACCTACACAGTTGTTTCATATGTTGCATTAACTGATTGTTTTTTTTTTGTTTGTTTTTTTTATTTCTTTATGCAGGGAGGAGTCGAAAAAAGTTGTTAAAATCACCCTTTCTGAATCGGTTGATGAGGTATTTTTCCTTTAACCACACCGTGCAAACATTTCACACACTACATCAGCAGGATATTCTGCCAAGCTTCTAAAATCCTGGCGTACCTGTAATAGCCTCGTTTGAGCTAGACGTACAAGGGGCTACTAATGAAACTAATTTGCAAATAGTGCAGAGTCATAATTGTGGAAAAAGAAAGTATTAATAAAGCTGTCTGGATAAGTGGCTTTATTTTTCATCCTTATCCAAGTATTAAAACTGTATGAAGACGACACGACTGTATAATATGTATGTTTTTTTTTTTTTTTAATGTAATTCTATTAATCAGATGCGTCAGACCACCTTCCTTTGGCCCTTGAAGGAACATCTTGTAGGAACTCCTTTGAAACATTTCAGTTTTTAAAAGATTGAATCTATCATTTTAAAGTCATCATAAATCTGGGTTTCTTATAGACAGTTAGTTACAGTTACATTTATATAGCGCTTTTCTAGGCACTCGAAGCGCTTTACATTGTATGGCGCTTACACTGTATGGCGCTTTACCTGAACTACCTGTCTTTAGTTCAGGTAAAGCAGACATGATGAAAGTATAGAATTTTTGGACTTTGCTGTCTTACAATTTCAGAGATTGCTGAAAAGAGCCGAACGCTTTAATCTTCCTCCAACCTCCGAGAGCAAGAAGGCTGCACGTGCTGCAAGGTGAGGAGATTAAACTACAAACATGAATGCAGAATCTGTAACAACTAGTGATCAGTGTCAGTTTTGTGGCATTTTAAAGACTTTTGATTGTTTTAAAAAATATATTCATTTTTTTTTTTACATTCGTACAACAAAAGTATCCGGTCGATCACGACCAGCGACTCATCCCTGCAGGAGCTCTGTCACATTTAGCTGGATTTCTTTCACGTTCTAATAAACTTTCATAATGTTTATGATGATGTAAATGTAATATTTTTAAAGTTGTTTGGATTACGACTGAGACGGTCGGGTTTAAGCTCTTTAACATTCATGACCGCGTGATGATGATGATGATAGTTTTGTAAGAAGTTCTATTAAAGTAGATTACATGTACTTTTGTTTTCTGACAGGTTTGGACTGCCAGCAACATCAGCGCTCTCCGAAGGTGAGTTCCAGACTGGTGAACACCTTTAGGATTGAAAAAGAAAATGGAAAGAGACTTTCGTGCTTTGATTGTTGCTGTTCTGTTTTACAGGAGCCTCTGCTGTTTCTAAACCGAATGTGAGTATGAAGTTAGAAATACATACGTGTGGGATTTCAACATCTGGGTATTGTCTGTGTGCGTCGTTTAGTGAGGCATGACGCAGGATCTGTAATAAATACCACCGTCTTGCATCAGTCGTTGTGTGTCTCCTATAGTCTCAAGTTTACCTTCCCTTATGTGCATTAACGCCCTGCGTTTCGCTACTCCCTTGCCGTTCTTGTGCAGATGCTCGTCTGTATGTAAAATTTCTGCCCAAGGTCATATCACCTAACTCTGTGAATCAGTCTGTCCGTGTAGCCGTCAGCATTCCTTGCTGTGCCCTACAGTGTTATTTGGACCAGATGGTAGCAGTCTGATGCTCAGATCAACTGTATTTGATATAGGATTAAGATACGGGGTCTAGCCCACTGTTTTCTGGATGTCATTGCCTAACTATAGATGGGTTGGACTCCCATGCCACTTTACAAAGAGCGCCTCCACGTCATGGACTCCATTTAGATGTGTGCCGCTCCAAGCTAATACCTGGGCTTTGGGATGTACTTTCTTCAGAAGTCTCTGACGTGTACATGTTCTCTATGTGTTCCATACCATACTGCAGGTGTGTCATAGAAGACTAGTTACATATGTTACTCTGGTTCTGTAAACCCCAGATAACCGCCCGGATTCCTTGTCGTTCGGGATAATTGTATGAATGAGGTATCGATGTCTAACAGCAGTATTTATAGCAGATACTGCATCATGCATCGCTACATGACTTGCTCTCGCCACACCGATACCACAAACGGTGTGGTTTTCAGGCAGTACAAATGCTCACTGGTTTTCTGGCTCAGAGTATCACATAGCTAAAATTATCACAGCAGAGATTGAGTGTGAAATTATTTTGAGGTTTAATTCTTCACTCTGCAATATATGCCAAATCCAGAACGAGAATTCATGAATTGTTTTTTCGAAATAGTTAGACTTTGCTTCAGCCCGGGAGAGGCTAATAACAGTATCAGATATCGGTACTATTTATTGTTATGGAAATATTAAGAGGAAAGACAGTATATGTCCTGTATAGAACGCACAATTCTGGTGTGAGCTACATATTGTAAAAATAATCCCCGGTAAACAGCCATGACATTCAATGTAAATATTCCAAAAAAGTTTTTTATGCTATCCTTCATGTGCTGGTCATGGTTAGTTCTACAGCTTGTGCATATGACAAACAAGCCACCTTAGCTTGGGCAACAAATATACAGCCCTGGGCCACACATCACTTGAGACAATGGTTTGGATTATTACTATTATTACTAATAACTTATAGCATATTTACAACCCTTAGTTAGGAGGCTAATCAAACCTGATGAGTTGCTTGAGAAGTTGTTGTTTTTCAGTTTCTCGAAATGCATTCTTAGCTGGCTTCAGCACAGTCTGGCTTTTAATTGTATATTTTCCCAATAATAATTTGCATCCTGTATGGTCCTCAGGTCGAGGTCTTGAAGAAAAGAGCAGAGCGATTTGGCATGAACGTCTCCTCCGTGTCTAAGAAGGTAGGTCATAGTTTATGGGTGGAAAGGTGTGATGTGGAGAAAACATGAAACATGCCAGACTCCTACATGATGCGCACACATCACTGACTTTTATTGTTCAGGGGATAAGTATAGAGTTGAGTTCTGGTTCTCCTTTCAGTACATTGTTATTAGGACCTGATGGCTCAGTATTGGTCGAAATTATGCCAAAACAATCAATAATATTTAATACAATCTTTAAATGATTTATAGTCATATTTAAACGATCATTCATTAATGCCATTTTAAACAGCCATACATACTGTAGAGCACCAGGGGGCGCTGATGCCTTGCTTTGTTGATTCATGTCCTTAACTAGCCATAAGGTTAAGCTGAGGGTGCAGTTTTCCTAGACCTCCACTCAGTAAGCAGTTGTAAGAGGATAGACATCAGACCAGCGGAAATAAGCACGCAACAGACTTTTGTTGCAAAAACAGACACTTATGTGAAGCACTGTGGCCCTCACTGCTGCTTACGATGAAGAGATATAAGGTTTGTGTGGTTGTCTGACCAGACCTTGGCTTTAAACTCTGCTTAGCAATTTGCACCATTTATGGTTAAGCATTTCCACATAATGTTCAGAACAATCCTCAAAGCACTTTTGAAAAGAATCATTTAATCTGACTCTGCTCAGTCCATCCAGCAGGTAGATACAGTGGAGCGGTATACACTTAGTAAATGTGCCTGAACTTAAAGTTAAAGTTAAATAGAACTACTGCCGTTTCATATTTTCCCACACGTATACCCAGTTATAAGTATTTCTGCAAAAAGGTGTTGGATCTGAATTTGTGTAATGGTGGTGAATGAACTATTCGTACACGCCTACGTTTCCTACATATTGACAAGTAATACTAACCTGCTTAACAAAGCCATGTTTGTTTGTTTTTTTCTTTGTTTTTTTTTTTCCGTTCTCAAAATTATACCCAAAAATTGTTAGCTAAATAAAATGACTGAGTTTGCTCTTTTCATACTTGCTTATGAGCAAGCAAAACCTAAAGCTTTCCTTTGTGTATACACAGGCAGGTAGTGGTAAAAGCAAGACGGTGCTTGCAGATTGCGTGCTCCATGATTGTTGCCTCCCACTTGTCTTTTATTTTCAGGTTAATAGGGTGGTGCAGGTTTTATGCAATTTTAGTCCTATATTGAAGAAGAGCTTTATATTAGTTTATTTATTTATTTATTTATGTATTTAAGTCCAGTGGTGCTTGTGATCATGTTACCCAATGGTCCTGAATCATCAATGCATTGGTCTGTCAGATTTTTTATTTTTTATTTTTTTTTTTTTTTTTTAAGGGTTGATTTTAGATTGTTAGCCTCGACAGGTTTTTTAGATTGCTGTTTTGTTAATCCATTAATTTACATCGAGATGTGATCTGCCTACGTGGCTTGATGGGTTCAGATGACTGTTTGCTGTCCTAGCTAGCAAAGTATTTTCATGGGCTGACCAGAAATTAGTGAATGAGCTGACTACTACCAAAAACCTCACGAAGAACTAGCTTTTATTGTGCCATCCGTAACTGATTCTTAAAAGCCTCTTAAATGCTGTCCGAGTGGCTCGTGTTAGCCAGGTGGCGGGTGTTACTGTTGAAGATTGTAATGACGTGCCTGAAGCGAGCCAAGGCAAGAAGCGTTAAACTTGTTGCGCTTTCTTGCTTATTTCTTTCTTTTATAATCACGTGGTCAGCCAGGTCAGATGTGTTGATCCTAACATAACTAACTGTAGAAATGTAATGAGTGTAAATTTCATTGTTAAAGTGTAGCTCTGTGTCAGAGTTTTAGGTTTTACAGGATGAGGATGAGTATCTTTTTTTTGGGGGGTGGGCACTGATTTATTTTGAAGATGGGGTGTGAGATCTGAGGCAGAGGGGTTGTGGGGATCGAGGGTGAGCGAGTTGATGAATGTGAAAACGTTGGCATTTTGATAGAGGTAATTTTCTCGTGACAGCGCCAGGCTCTCCCATGAATCAAAATGCATCACGAGTGTGCGCGAGATGGAGGGCCGCCCATTGTGGGTCTTGACACCCGTGTGAGCGAACAGAGCTGCACAGGGTCAAGTGTGACACATCATTATAACAATGTTGATTTAGTGGGGCCACAGCGCAACACACCTCCTCCCAGGGGGGATGGACAGGCAGCCTAGTGGACAAGAGATGGGGCCCACTCTTCTTCACCGTCAACGCAATCATTCGACAGATTGCAAATCGCTCTCTACACCCCCCTCACCTTAAGAAAGAAAAAAAGAATTCTTAGGAAAGCTGGTTGAGAGAAAGCTGAATAAAAGATTTCTAAATACTGATTGTTTTTGAGAGACATACCATGCATTTTTAAGTAGTATGGAAATGGTTGGGTTGCTGAATGTCCACCCCCACCCCGCCAAATATAACTCTCAACCACCCCCCCTCTTGTCAGAATGTCCATGGCCTCTAACCTCATTTCACCTGTGATGTCAAGATAAGCTTTGACAATCTGCCATTGTACAGGTTCAGATGGATCTGCTCTGTGGTGGAAACAGTCAATCCACTGCCAATATTGTTATGTTTCTGTAGGTCTAGATATCGATTTCAGAGACACGTAGTTTCATAAAGAATCTGATTATTAACAAAATGCTATAGAGATCAGTTTTTATTTTTGTTTCTCTATACAGCAGCCAGTGGTGTATATATCTAAAATGTAAACTATGAAGCTCAACAGTTAACCTGTAGGTTGCAAGGAACCCCAAACCCCCCCCCCCCCCCCCCCCACCTGACCTGTATTTGGATGAGTATCACCTTTTGATGCTTGCGTTATGCTGCGTTCGACTAATCTCAGAAGTGTGACGTCAGAGATTGCAATTATGTCATTTTGGACCTCTGTGCATGCAAGCTTCAAAGTGGGAGGTGGGGGGGGGACATGGATGCTTCCATGTTCATCTTTTGTTAGCAACAAGCTGGCTAGCTAGCTAACGTTGATGAGTGTAATATTTTCCTTCTAAAAACGACGAAGTGTGTAGTCAGTGTTGTAGGTTTAACAAGCGAATGTGCGTATACGTTGACTGACTGATCTAAAGCAAATATTTGTGTGTATTACATTAAGATGTCCTGCTTTGTGTGCTGCTGATGCTGTGTGCAGCTTGGTATTCAGGAGATCATCCTGAGTTCCCAAGCAGGTAATCCGACTTCCTGGTCTGAGGTCAGGAATTATGAGTTGTCCTCTAGTTGAATACAGCACTATACCCAGCTACTGTGCCTCTATTGGATAGTAGTTCTTGCTTGCCACTGTGCCACTGACAGTTGAGAATCAAGACTGTGGAAAAATGGAGATGAATATCCACTAAAAGATTTGCTTTCAAGATGAGGATAAAATAAGAAACTGTACCACTGGTTTTTCTTTATTTATGTTGATATGAACAACATCTTGAATGTCCTGTTGGTGGACTGAAGGCCAGTTTAACTAGGCCTGTCCATTCCTTTTTTATTATTATTAAATTTTGCAATTAATTAATTTGTGTATGGTGTGTGTGTGTATATGTATATATGCATGAATGAGATTTCAGGTGTTTTTGGGACATTCCTTCAACTACAGGGGGAAAAAAAAGCCTCTGGTTGGATTTTTCCTGTAAAGATGTACTACACAGATTTATAATCAACCTTGTTGATTTTAATCGCTATTCTTATTTTGCACCAAAGTTCTATAGAAGTCAGGGTTAGGCTTGGATAAATGATTTTCTATGTATAATGATATGCATTCAGCCACTTTTTCTCCTGTGCCTTCGAACCTGAGCCCCATAAGATGCATTATCAGCTGACAGAATAGCCTCTTGTCCTGCAGTAATTATGCACAGACACGCACACTTTCACACACCATATGCCCTGCTTTTTGCACAATGAAAGTCATGACGTCACATCATTACAAGACCGGCCAATTAAACTGTGGGGGATGAATCATTCTGATGGCATTAAAGTAAACAAAAGCCCCCAAAATGAACATTTCATACTGTTGTTTTGCACAGCAATGTAGAATTGACCCATCCATTTGTAGGCTCATCACATCACATCAAATTTGGCCTTTTTTTTTTTTTTGTAGTGAGTATTCCTGCAACCGAACAGATATTGCACAGAGCAGAGTGCATTTAACATGCAGGAAAACGTCATCAACTCGAGTTGCAAGCCTCAGTGGGTTTTTTACTCATTGGTATGAATAAACGCTTTCAATCGAAAACTTCTTCACTGTTTCAATCACTAATTCAATCTGTTCTAGAAAGGCTTTGTGAATAGACAGAGCCAAGGCCTTGGACAACATGGAGAGGCCCTGCGTTCGGCCCAATATTGTTTGGGAATGCAAAAAGAAAACATGATGAGAGAAAAGAAAGACTGGGGGTGGGGGTGGGAGGAGGGGGGGGGGGCTCTACAAAATGAACTTGATGATCTCAGGAGATGGAAATGAGATTGGCTGCACTGTATGAACGCTGGGAGAGATGAGGCCACACTGTGCCCGCTGCTTTGGCTTCGACAACTATGGAGACCCACAGAGCTATTCAGCCAAATCCTGGCTTAAAGAAACGCTGCCCGTTTCAGAAGTCATGCTATAAAGTAACTTGTTTCCAAAAAGCTGTGGCAGAGCATTTCCGTTGAGAAAAAGGCCTTCTCCCCTTCCCTTTCGATTTTAGTTATGCTAGTCATAAAATCTAACTATAAGAATACGAGATGATGTATCATGTATTTATGATGTACTTTGTTTTGTTTTTAAATGTCTCATCGTGGGGTTTCTGTATTTCTGTGATGAATATCTCGAAACGCATTTCAGTCCAATTGATGAAAGAAGAGTTACAGGAGGCAGCAGTGCGATCTGATTTTGAGCCTGTATTCACGTTAAAGTGTAATTCAGTATTTGGAAACGGTTCAGTTTTGATTGAAAGCAGTCACTGTGCTCAGCAGGCACCGAGGCCACATATCTCGTGTAACACGAGTGTGAACAATAACAGTTCAAATATGCAAATTTGGCATGCATTCTGTCTTTCTCCGATAAATACAAATCAGTTTAAACATCTGCCCTCAAACTGATTGCCCATTTGATTAATTAGTAAGTCGAGGTTAATTTGATGACCTTTTAGCGTCTTTATTTGTTGTTTCATCTGGTAGTTTTTGTTTCAGCTGCTAATCATTAAATGCATACCTAAGGTTGCATGTAACCTGTGACCTCCTCTCCTCCCCTCCCCATAGTTTTCCAGTTAGGCCCTTACCCACGAGTAATTCCTCAGCCATTTTATATTTGAACAATTTACCAAAATGGCAACATTTATTATTTGCGCTAATATGAAACGACAATGTATAATTATCTCAGTGTACATCAGTGTCGTTGTGAGATATGAGAGTATAAAATAGTTCTGAAGCACATTCGTTCATTGACCGGTAAAGTGACAACTTTTGTACGCACTCACCTGCCACTAATACTGGGTCTGACCCCAATCCCCCCCCCCCCTTTCTCTCATAACTCTTTGCACGAATTCCATTCGAGATTCATTTTGACATGACTGCATCACACTTTATGTCCAAAGATATGTGGATATCTGACCACATTCCCCAAACTGTTGCCACAAAGTTGGGAACACGCAATCGTATAGAATATCTTTATATGCTGCAGCATTAAGATTTCCTTTCACTGGAACGAAGAGAGCCAAACCTGTTCCAGCATGACAGTTCCCTCGTGTTCAGAGTGAGCTCCATAAAGACATGGTTTACCAAGTTTGGTGTAAAAGAACCCAAGTGGCCTGCACAGAGCCCTGACCTCAACCCCACTGGGATGAATTAGAATACCAACTTCATGCCAGGCCTTCTTGCCAGTCCTCATGCTCTGCATCAGTGCACAGCCATGGTCCAAAATCTAGCTGAAAGTCCTCTACCTATCCTGGAACATAGGAGGCTCCATATTAACGCCCATTGTTTTGGAATGGGATGAGTGATACTCGGGTGTCCACATACTTTTGACCATGGTGTGGTTGCTGCGGATTTGTCAGATGAATGATCTGTTCGACCACGTAACAAAGGTGCTCTATTGGATTCAGATCTGTTGACTAGGAAAGCCATTAAAGTACACTGAACAAATTGTCATGTTCAGTCTTAGACTAGTGCATTGTTACATGGCACATTATCATGCTGCTTGGGTCCATGGATTCATGCTGCTTGACACCAAATTCTGACCCTACTATCTGAATGTCGCAGCAGAAATCAAGCTTCGTCATACCAGGCAACATTTTTATTTTTTTTTTAATCTATCTGGTTTTGGGGAGCCCACTATAGCCAGAGATTCCTGTTCTTAGCTGACAGGAGTGGAGCCCGACGTGGTCTTCTGCTGTAGCCCACCTATCTCAGCGTTCAACGTGTCGTGCAGTCCGAGATGCTTTTCTGTTCACAGCGGTTGTAAAGAGTGGTTGCTTGTGTTACCATACTCTTCCTGTCAGTCCGAGTCAGTCTCGCCATTCTCCTCTGACTCCTTTCATCAATAAGGCATTTCCATTTCCTGCTGATCCGATGCTCCATGGAAGTTTTTTTGTTTGTCGGGCCATTCTGTGTAAGTTCTCAGGCTGCTGCATGTGAAAAATCCCAAGAGAAGTTTCCGAAATATTCAAGCCAGCCTGTCTGGCATCAACAACCGGTCACCTTAATGTTAACGGATTGCTCAAAGTATAAACATTTCCACCGCTGCATTCTCTTACAAGACAGAAGAGCCTGAAAACCTCACTGGAAAAATAGAAGCTAGTGCTGGACACGTTTACTTGGATTCATATGAGCGTGCAGGCAGTTCTGTGCCTTTTTTTGTTTTTTTCCTGTGGAAACACCTTAGCAAGCAGTGTATTATTCAATATAGAATAATCAACAAGCCAGGTGGTGGAAGGAGGTGAACAGAGTGAGACAACTGAACAAACTTGAACAAGTGTTAGTACTCAGGGTCATATTTAAAATAAATAAATAATAATTTATATATGTGTGTGTGTGTGTTGAATGCTGTGCATTGATAAAGCATCAGTTGCTCTTGTTTGTGCAGGTTGAAGAGGATGAAAAGCTGAAGAAGAGGAAGGAGAGATTTGGAATTGTCACAAGTGCAGCCTCAGTTGGAGCTGATGATTCAGAGGTACAACGCCTGAGCCCTCACTCCTTTAGAATAAGAAGCTAGAATAGTTGTTTTATATCTAAAATTTGCAGTAAGCCGAGTTTATTCGACTATTGTTATTTTAAGTTTGGGTTTCATGTCACATATTTGTTGGGTTTTTTTTTTTCTTCTCTTAGGCGAAGAAGCGAAAACGAGCGGAGCGGTTTGGAAATGTGTGACTGACTAAGCGACTTTTTTTTTTTTTTTTTTTTTAAACTTTTTGTATTTTTTTTTTTTTTTTTAAATCTTTCTGCTATTGGAACATGATGTACTTTAGTCACTCCTTGTGTTGCTATTAAGTTCTGTACAATAAACATCTGCCAAATTTCTGTAGATTTCCCTTTTTGTTTCTAATATGCAGGACAATTAAAATGATTTGCACAACAGGTTGATGGGGAAAAAAAAACAAAACCCAGGAAGATTCCTGTTATATGTGCACACACTTTTCCCTGGTGGACGTTAACATTTTAATAACACCTGCTGAATGGTTCACATTAAACCGCTTTTAGGCACTTCCCACTGACCGGATATTCATCTGTCGGTAACCGATCCTCGGTTCGTCTCGGATCGTCTGTATTTCGGTTTTGGATAGCCTTGTGAACATTTCGTTTTGGATTGAAATGTTCCTGATCATACCGAGGTATGCAGAACACAAAAATGGAAAGCTACTGTTTTTTCCCTAATGTAGGTTAATAGTGAAGGCAAGTGGAAATCCATTCAATCTTTTCAAATAGTTTTGTCCTTCTGTTCTGCATCCATTAAAACGCAAACGTCCACCTACTGGCAGTGATTGCAAACATTGTGTCAGTTTATAGGCCAAAGGTGGGAGGCCTCGCTTCATTTGCATCCATAAGAGGCTCATTTGTTCTTTTAAATCCCCTAAATTAGGTTGATGAGAGGCCCTGCTATCAGGTGACGCTAATTGGGTCATGCTGCACTCCATACGTGAAGCAAACAAAGCACGTCCACGGCTGGACTCGGTCATCGGCCTTCTGCTTCCACTTTGCATAGTTAGCCTGGAGAATTAACCCTTTGGTAGTAGGTTAATAAATCTCTTGTTATTGCAAAATCGATGTCATTTGTTTTATCTGGAGCTAAAATGTACATTTTATGTCCTTGTCTGAGTCGATTTCTATGCAGCTTTTTTTTTTCTTTCCCCAGATGTCTACGGTAATTGGCTGGACCGCAGTACCAATCTCGTCTCTACCAGGGACCACTGCTGGAGATGGCTTCTGTTTGCTTTCTCTGTGACAGCGTGATGTCATTCAGTACTACTGATCCTCTGCTCATGGACATTCCATTAGTAAAGGCACATAACACTCTGTTAGGCTAAATAAATGATTTATTGTAGAAAAAGACCAAACGAACAAAAACAAAGAAACCAATTATTCATTTGCACAAAATTCAACCTACAAATTTATAATTCATTCATCTACACAGCATCGGGGAAAAAAAAAAAAAAAAAGTGGATGAGACAGCAAAAAAAAAGACACTTCAAAGCGGAGAACCTGTTCAGCTCGCATCGCTTTCTCTGCTGAAATGCTGAAAGCTTTATGTACACTGTGAGGACATCCTTGCTCGTTTAATTATGCATAAAGGGTCCACAGTTTTCCAGTCCTTTTCATCCACAGATTTAGCTTCGTGTCCAGTCCTTCGTGTCCTTGCATGCATTGATGCCTCCACATGCTTCATCTGCTATGCAGGAAGTGCCCATACTTCATGTGATGTAAAGGTAAGATCTGTATTTCAGTCCATTCGTTTACTGTCGTCACACTGACCACGTGATAGCAGTGCCCTGTTAACTTCATTCTGAATTCATGAAATCTTCAAAGTTTTAATGGGGAGAGAGTTTAAGTTTTGTACCTGTATTGAAAACACAATTATAATAGGAACAGTTCGGCCAAAAATGAAATGTCTTGCTTTTACATATTTAACCTAGTCGATCAGCATGTTGAGTGTCTGAAGTTTGTTCCTTTAGTTTTGCACTGGAGGCTAATTTAGCTAGCAAGTAAGTGTATCGAATGTGTCTTAAGTAATTACACACTTGCCTCAAAAGATATTAGTTGACATTTGTACCTAAACATCGCCGGAAACTTCTGAAATACAAATATCGCCAAGAGCGCAGAGTGACCATCGTCCTGCTTCGATACGGACACAACCTCGGTTTTAAGTCCCGACAGCCTTTATTGTTTACAGACAGCATATCGGTGTCATCGACCGAATAAGCAAGACCGTCTGAGATACTTGGATTTGAGTTAGGAAATGCTAAGCCAGCAGCTATAAGCTTACCTGACGTGTCCGCTCTCATTAGCCTCTTTGTCCATAACCAAGTAAGCAAAATTGAAGCGCCACACACGTCTTGGCGTATTGGTTACATTTGGGTTAAGGAGAGCATTGTGTACATTTACATTTTTGGCCAAAGTGCAATACTATTCACACAAGCAGAGAAATATAAAACACTGGTACAGATGAAACCTAAAATGGCAGGAGTTAAGTATACTTGGAGAAACATCTAATCATCTGTGTTTTGAACATAAATTCCCATAATGATCCAACATCACAATGCACATACTCCAACCAGAATATACCAATACTATCCATCAATGAAATATTGCACTATTATTAGGCAAAATTCATGTATTTAACTTGCGTACGGTAATACTGTAGTGGTATTTATGATGACAGCAAATGAGAGCTTTAATAGCAGGATCTTTACATACATTTCAGTAAAGGTAATTAACATGAACTAATAACCCAACCAATAACTTCCCAATGCGGTACACTGTAGGTAAATTAACTACCATGCACTTCATTCTGCGCATTTCTCTTAATATTCTTAACAATGAGTGTATACTGCCACCTGCTGCCACCTACCACACAACATTGCATTTATATGTAACTTCCATTTCACATCTACGAAGTAAACATCCTCTAGAGGTTCCTGCACCTACTAGCGTTTTATTAATTGGACGGTCACTTTGAACCGAAGCGACCTGCAGCCAGGCAGAGTCCAGTCCGAGCACAGAGCTGAGCAAAGTTGGCTTAAGGGTTTTTCCACGCTGTTGGTCAATGGGATTTGAATTCTTGGAAAACTTTCCAGACTCACAACCACTGAACTTCAGCATAATGATTATCTCCCTGTTCTAATTCTTAAAAACCAAAATGAAATACATCCAAAGTATAGACACTGATGTCGACACTGCGTGTGATCAGGACAAAAAGCGTAAGATGCTCATAGAGAGAGAGAGAGATTCTGGATTCCGTCACAAATACAGTCCAGTGATGCTCTCCAAACAGGATAAATGTTCATTTGTTCAGTAATGTTCATTCTGTGGGAAGGAAATGATGCCAGGTCTCCGCTTTAGAAGATGGGTGGGGGGCAGGGGGGGGATAACATCAAGAAAGAGTTAAGATGGAGAAAAAATATGATGGACAGTCGCTGTATATCCACTCCATAAACTCATACTTTTTTTCTTTTTTTTTTTCTTTTTTTTTTTTTTCTCAACTGTTACAGTCCATGTACAAGCTCTTGTGCTTGAAAAGGTATAATACAAATACAGACATGACTTCTCTTGCCATTCCCATAGTGCAAAATTTATAGTTGGTAAGGTAGAGTGCCCAGAAAGGTTCTTTTGTACCCCTTTTTAAAAAAAAAAAAAAAAAAAAAAAAAAAAATTATATACATATATTATTTATATATAACATCAGAAGGCGTCTCCTTTATCCAACAGCATAGTGCTTTCGTTTTCCAACAGAGAGATATTCTTCTTTGCTTAGACATCTAGTGAGGATGAGACTTCTTAATTTATTTATTTATTTATTTTTTTCCCTTTTAAGCACTTAAGTTCATCATACCATTAAGGATTAGTAAGGAGAAATAATGGAGTGATATGTCATGAAACAACCGAAAAATCAATAAACGATATTTTTCTTGAAATGTACAGTTTGCTACATGCTGAATCTTAATTAAGCGTAACCCAGCAACTGTGAGTATGACGGGGACGGCCTAGTGCATCTGATCACGTGCTGATAATGATATGCTGCGCTAAATATCACATACAATATCAGTATATAGGACACTTCCTCAGCACATGCCTACATCTGATGTATGAAAATACTTTTAAGTAAGCTTCATCTAAAGGCCCTGTAACTCAAATTGGACAAATTTATACTAAGTCTTTTGTTTACATAAAGTATTTTTAAAAAACACCCATAATATGAATGGAAAAGTATATAATACAGTAGTTTTTTTTTTGTTTTTTTTTGTTTTTTTTAAAGCATTATTGAAAAATATGGATCCCCTTGCAATCTAATATTTTGGACTAGTTGTGGTTGACCAGTTTCTGGAGCTGATGCTCTAAAGGTCAGGCTTTGTGTGTGTAAGTCAGTGCTGTGGTCGTAATTCGATTGCCTAGTCAAACCCCTTTTCCTGTCCTCATTGAAAAGTCTTGAAAAACCCCTTTCTCTTCTGGTTTCTTTTTGTCTTTTACAAGATGATGAGTAAAAAGGAGATCAAAGTGGCCATGAAAGGGCGCCTGGATTCTTGGGAATGTCGCACTGGGGTGCTAGCTGCATTTGCAGTGCGTGGTGGGGGGTCTGCTTTCGCATGTTTACCTACTGTAGGTCTCTTTTGGCATATTTTTGCTTCTCTAATATACTATGCTTTTTGGATGAAATAAAGTATAGATGGGGGGGGAGGGGATACGGTTTCGAATTTTGGACAAATGTCATGTTTATATAATCGGTTCCCACCATAAGTATTGGGACAATGAAGTCAATAGTTTTCAGCTTCTTTGGATTAAAGATATGGCGAAGTACAGTTTATATTTTACTTTCTATAAGGTGATATGGGTTTTCTTCATTTTGAAAATGAGGATTTTTCTCTTCCTATTCAACTCCGCCTGTATAATTAGGTTGCCTAGGTAGGCAACATTTTCATGGCAGGATTTGTGCCCTCGAGGAAGAAAATCTGTCCCAGAAGCAGCATAAGGACACCTGTCTTTTTTTTTGTTTTGTTTTGTTTTGTTTAGGACAAACTGGAAAGAACATTCTAAGTATCATTCTGTGCAAGGGCAATTCTGTCCGTTTGTTTAACATTTGAAGTACCAATACAGTCAAACCAAGTAAGTTAATTGCCTGTTTTGTATCTAACATTTGCAGGTAAACATATAATGATTTTTTTCATAGGTAACTTTTTAAATAAGTAACATGTCATTTTTAAACCTTTAAAAAGGTTAGGCAGCTATCATGATATTACAGTTTGATATGAGCACATGCTTAAACTATGGTTTTAATCTGATTCGTTTAGATGTGTTGATTAAACTCGTACACCAGAGCTGCGAATATTCTTGGTTCTAGCAGGTAACAGCAAGAAACAGCATTGACTTCACTGTCGCAGTATTTACAGAGGGCATTGCATGATCCCTACTCGGTATTGTGTTTTCGCCCTTTCAGTAAGACAGAATGAACAGGCTTAAAAACTGGCTTATTCACTTTGGAGCCAATTTAAAAATATCTATTTTACAACTATTAAACAGTTAAAATCAAACACGTCAAATCAAAACCAGGAGCAACAAACACATAAAAAAAAAAAAACTAACACAGAAAAGGAATAAATAAATGTCTCGCTCTTCTCTCACCAGCCGGTCTTCAAACTGCCAAATTGTTCACAGAAATCTCTGCCCTTCGGCGTCGGGTTTTTACCACTTTTACCATGAATTATTCTGTTATTAGCTGACTAAAGAAACAAGCTAAATTTGGCCTCCTTGATCTTTGTGTCACTCTTCCAGGACGTAAGAGGAAAGCAAAACAGGAGACACTTGAACAGTCATGAACAGACCAAATGAGCCAGCTTTCGTGTCTAAGAGCAGCCGCAGCGATCCACCACCATGCCGGGAATCTTTCCGTGGATGATCTGTTGCTTGTCGTTAAAATAGAGCATATTTATGGGTGACATTTTGGTGGGCGTACAGCAAGGGCCGGCCGAGCCTCGAGGATTAGCGTGCTGCACCAAATGGGTGTGTGGGTACTTCTGCATGAACATGTACTCACACTGGCCTGAACAGTAGTTGGCCTTGTAGCGCTTAGGAGCGATGATCCAATCCCATCCGAATGCCTCAAAGTCCACTGTGAGTGGGTAGCGGCAGCAGCGAGATTCAGTTGAGTGCTCGTCGCAGTCCAGGCCAAGATTACGACGCGAACGCTTTGTCGTCTCGAGAACCTTCACCTCCAGGAACGGCTGCTGGAAATCAGGGGGAGGGAAGTGAGAGGGGAAAAATGAAGGAAGAGAGAGGTGAAACAGTGAGACAGAAAATTGTTGAAATTTGAGTGTTTGTCTAAGAACACTTACTCCCAGGAACATCTGACAGGGCTCCTGTTTGACTTTAACTCCTGCTATACGAAATTATACGGATCAACCTAAAAGAGCTAGTAAGGTGTGGCCAGGAGCTATATACTAGTCAATAACCCTCTAGAAATAGTCACCGGATGCAGCTAGAAGTTGTTGCTAAATATTAGATTCTATATGTAATTAACAGTCCAATTTGACGGCATCAAGGAATCAAGAGGCAGGTGAAAACATGGATCAGGTGGACCACAATAGCTACAATCAAGTGGCTAGATGCTATAAAAAATATACCATTGCCAATGTTTTTCAGCAAGTGCTTGGTTATCACAAGAACCCTCACTTCCATTAACAGCTGAAGAGATCAGATGCCAACTGTGTAAGAATTTGACCAATCCAGGAAAATTGTTTTGGTAAACCCACTCTCTAGTTTTATCCATTGCTGACTTCTTGTGTGGGTTGGTTTCTGTAAATTCTGGTGTGTCAGTAGTTGTCAGACCTTGATAAACTGAGAACTTCAGGCTATATGTGACCTTGGCTTCCTGTTTTTGTCCTAACCTTGACCTGTATGCACCAAGTGATTCTCAAGAGATGTCTTCACAATTTCATTGTTCTCAATAAAGCAATGATCTCATCTTGAGGCCAAGCAGCTGGACACATGCATGCGTTCAGCAAGAAGGGGAACAAACCACGAGGCCACTGAGGTCAAATCCTGTCAGCTTGCACTCTGCTTTCTTTGCTGGGTAAAAGAGAAAGGAGAGGTCCAGGGGGAGTTTCATTCTTTCTCTGCTTTTTATGTTGTTTTTGTAGTCTTGCTAAAGAGTCTCTGATCTTTTTTTCCTCCTCACTTTTAAAAACAGCTTGCTTTCCAAAGATTTGGGTTGTTACTTACTTCTGGAGAAGTAGACTTGCCCTTTCAAGGACCAACAATGGGCATACTTGCCAAGGTTCCTGTTTTACCCAGTGTTTCTCTTTTTTATTTTAACTCCTGCCAAGCTCTATGACTTTTCATTTTAGCAAGCTTATGAATAACAAATTTAAAAAAAGTTCTCTAACAACATAAAAAAAAAATACATCAATGATACCACTGATCAGCAGGTCTAAGGGTCCTTACCAGCCCTTCTTCTCCAGGCCTTAGTGAGGTCACAGCCAAGTCGTTGCCACTTTCATCAAATGCATTTATGTCAATGCCCCAATTTGTGTGTGGCTGCTTGAACCAGTTCTGCAAGACATGTTTAAAGTCAATGCTCTGCCAGTAGCCTGATCGTGAGTTGAGCTCGATCTTGAGGGAGCGGATGCGGATGTGGCGGCTGCCCTGATCAGTTACAGGTTTAAGACGCAGGATCTGCAGGTAAACAGTAGAGGTTTGTTGCAGTGGCCGCAGATAAACCCAGAGCTGGGCCTTCAGCACTTTAGTGAACATCAACTTGGGACTGAACTTGAAGAAACAGCAGTTTGGTTTTCCATCCACCTGGACTATTGGCTCCGCTGTGTAAAGAGAAAAACACCAGGGCATTTCAATAAGAGTTTAGTGAACAGTTTCTTCTAGCTTCATGACCAGCTTCAAACCAGAAATGTGAGCAGCTTATGTCAATAATATTGTCAGATGTATTGTAATACAGCCAGTTGCTTATGGTTTGGTCTCTGATGTTACTGACTTAAGTCTCTTCAGCACCTTGGACAGTGGCTTTTGAATGACGTGCTTCTCAGTTTTGGACAGTGGCTTTCAAATTAAATACTCCCAGACCAGACATTTCTGTTTCTCTAAAGAATCTCCCACCGTCATCACTAAACATTGCCAAGAGTGGATGATTTTCACTTAAAAGAGGTCTTTTGTCTGCAGATGACCAACCACAGACATTTACCTGTGTCCCTTTGGTAAATATGCAAGGGTACCTCCAGTGTCTCCACTTGCCAGTGCCTTGAGCTAAACTCAAAATATGGTATGTTGTGAACTTTGTTAAAACCACTTTATTAGGAACACTATACTACCATACCCCCCCAAACAGTCTCAATTCACTGTGGCATGGTTTCCACAAGGTGTTAAAAACATAACACCTTGACATAACTGCATCAAATAATTGCTGCAGATATGTCAGCTGTGGGGGGCAGAGTGACTTAGTGGTTAGCATGTTTGCCTCGCACCTCCAGGGTTAGGGGTTTGATTCCTTCATCCACCCTGTGTGCGCAGAGTTTGCATGTTATCCCTGTGCTCTGGGGGTTTCCTCCCTCAGTCCAAAGACATGCTTCGTAGGCTGATTGGCATTTCATTTAGCGAATGGGTGTGTGATTGTGCCCTGCGATGGGTTGGCACCCCGTCCAGGGTGTCCCCCAGCTCGTGCCCCAAGTCCCCTGAATAGGCTCCAGGCTCTCCGTGACCCTGTGTAGAATAAGCAATGCAGAAAATGGATGGATGGATGTCAGCTGCAGATTCATGCTGCAAATGTCACATTCTACCACGTCCCAGAAGAGCTCTACTGGGTTCATATCTGGTGTCTGGGAAGGCCTCTGAATTACAGGGAATTCATTGTCATGTTTATGGAACCAGTTTGAGGTGACTTTGTGGCAGAGTATTATCAGCCAGCAGCAGCAGCAGCACTCAGGCTGTGGCATTCAAACAATGCTTGATTGGTATTAATGGGCCCAATATGTGCCAAGAAAACATTCCCCAAACCATTACAGCACCACCAGCAGCCCAAACAAGGCAGGTTGGCTCAATAGATTCATGCTGTTGCCAAATTCTGAAATTACCATCTATATGTCACATCAGAAATCAAGATTTATCAGGCAAGGCGACATTTTTCCAATCCTCAACTGTCCAGTTGCTTGTGCCTACTGGAGCCTCATATTCCTGTTCTTGGCTGACCTAAGTTAAGCCAAATGTAGTCTTCTGCTGTTGTAACCCCTCTGTTTCAAGGATCAACATGTTGTATGTTCTGAGATGCTTTTCTACTCACCGCGGTTGTAAAGAGTGGTTATTTGATCTACTGTAGAATTCCTGTCAGCTTACATTTTTTCCCATTCTGATTGTTGATGTGAATATTAACTAAAGCTCTTGACCTGTATTTGCATGGTTTTATGTATTGCATTGTTAGCACATTTGCTATTTGGATAATGGCATGATTAAGCAAAGCAAGTGTACAGGTGTTCCTAATAAAGTGGCTGGTTACTGGTTACTTGCTCTGAAGACCTCCATGTGTTACTGTTTCACAGCTTATTTTTCCCATTGTAAACTGGCGCACATAAGTACAGACAGCCAATGAGACTACAACCTCTAAGATCCTAAAACTTGTGGTCACAAAAGACAAATGAAAGGAAAAACAGATGGGTTTGGTGGCTCTGTTACAGTTGCAATCAAAATTATTCAGCCCCCATTGCAAATCAGGGTCATTGTCAAAATGTACAGACTTTCAGCTGTTTGCAATGAACGAATCAAACGAAAGCAACTGAAATAGTTCAACACAACGAATGCTTCAAGTGGTTTCCACAAATTCAACTGAAAATACAACTTATAATGATTTCTCCAGTTTCAAAATTATTCAACCCTTCATGGCAAGCATCTTTAGTACTTAGTAGAGCGTCCTTTTGCTGTTATGACCTTCTGCAAACGAGATGCATAGCCAGACACCAGCTTCCTGAGGAATCTTACCCCATTCCTCATGAGCAATGGCCTCCAGTTCAGTAATATTCTAGGGTTCTTCAAACCGCCTTCTTCAAATCCCACCAGAGATTTTCTATGAGGTTTAAGTCAGGTGACTGTGATGGCCCTGTAGAATCTTCCAGAACTTTCTGCAACCAAGCCTTGGTGGAATTTGAGGTATGCTTGGGATCATTGTCCTGTTGGAAGGTCCAATGACGCCCAAGCTTCAGCTTCCTCACAGACGTCATGATGTTTTCTCCTACGATTTCCTGATACTTCAATGAATCCATCTCGCCTTCCACATGCTACAGGTTTCCAGTGCCGGAGGATGCAAAGCAGCCCCAGAGCATCACTGAGCCACCACCATGCTCGACTGTGGACAGAGTGTTCTTTCTTCATCCTTCTTCCTCCAGACATACCGCTGATCCATCATGCCGAAAAGTTCCACAGAACAGAATCCCAAAACTTCTGTGGTTTATTTATATGATTTTGAGCCGACTTTTCTGGTTCTTTTGGGTCAGTAGTGGTGCACGTCTTGGTGTTCTGGCCTGGAAACCTTCTGCGTTTAGTATTTTAGGTATTTTATGTGTTCCAGCTCAAGCACACCTGGTGCAACTAATGAAGCCCTTGATTAGTCACATCAGGTGAGCTTGAGACAACACCTGTTTTGCATTTTTGTGCTGTTGTGAGGGATTCTATTCAGGGGGTTGAATCATTCTGAAACTGGAGAAGTCATTATAAGTTGCATTTTCAGTTAAATTTGGGGAAACCACTTGAAGCATTTGTTGTGCTGAACTATTTCAATGACTTTTGTTTGATTTGTTGACTGCAACCAGCTGCAAATCTGTCAATTTTGACAATAAACCTGATTCAATGGGGACTGAATCATTTTGATTGCAATTGTATGCTTGGGGGGGATTTTGTTTGGGTCAACTTCTCCTGTTAGAAGGGTCATTCCAAATCAATACAACATTATTCTGATTCATCACTTTTATCCTATCATGAAACATTTCGGTCTCTTATCAGGATGACCCTGTCCCCATCTACCCATGAGGATGAGGATGAAAATGTAAATAACATGTTATGGTCTTCATGGTCACCAGAGCTCAACCCAATTGAGTACCTATGGGAGGTTTTGGTTTAACGTTTTAGACAGCGTTCTTCACCATCATCATAACAACAATCGAGGGAAGATCTTTTGGAAGAATGATGTTCATACTTCCAGTACAGTTCAGAGTATCTAGGCTAAAGAGCACTGAAATTGTTCCGGCCCAACATCTTATCAGTACACGTTATGCCAATTTTACAACCTCTTTTTTTATTATTATTATTAATTGTGACTTGATATTGTGATTTATTGTGAAGTTAAAATATATTAATTTCTTCATTCACAGTAATTGTTTTGGTCAGAATGGATCCAAACCCTATCCCAGGAACATTGGGTGTGAGGTGGAAGTACACCTTGGATGGGATACCAGTCCATCACAGGGCTAGACAGACAGATAGATAGATAGATAGATAGATAGATAGATATACATACACACACACACACACACGCACACAGTCTCATCTAAGGGCAATTTAGTATCCCCAATACACCTACTGGTAGGTTTTTTTACGAAGTGAGAGAAAACCAAAGAACCTGGAAGAAAATCATTTAGACATAAAGAGAACATGAAAATGTGAAAAAAAAAAAATTCCGGTAATCATAATAGTTGGCAATGCTACCTGCCGCACCACTGTACCACCATATGAAATTACATACACAATATAAATGATTCATTATAAGCATGTTAACAATCAGACATTTTTCTAAAAGCGTGTATTGTGATTAATTCTCTACTCAGTTTGATCTCATAACTGTCATGTAAGAGGCTTTGTCCATTAGATTCATTTAAAATTGCACAAGTGTTAAAAAATAAACCTAACAAACCCACGAAAAGCTATTAAACGTGAGCACTGCAATTCCATAAATGAACGCTGTTCGTATGAATCTGTTGTGCAGATATGACACGTGAATCAGAACTGAATGCATAAAAAAATCGGTGGAACATTTTAACAGAGTTTGTGCGGGGCTTTCCCTATGAGAAAGAAATTCTGTCACAATTAAGGACCATGCAGCATGAAGTAAAAGTACAAGTATAAATGGTTTTTAGATTCAAAGCAAGCTAATCTTCCATAGCCATATGTTTTCATTTCCTGCATTGTTCCCTATAGGGAAAAGTGTGCCTCCACCATTTTACATAAACTAAGGGGTGCTGTCAATCAAGCCCCAATCTGTGGTTGCTTTGGCAACCCACGAGGGCTTCCTGTGTCAGAAGGTCACTCAGAGACCTCGGTCCAGTTAAGAAATGGGATTAAAGGTCAGCATTGCAAGCCTTTTACATCCCCACCGATGCAGGGAGGGGTCGTGCGTAATACCCAAATTGAGTTTGAAGGTCAAGGTCAGCCCTATGGCAAAGAATGGTCGTATGTTTTTTCTTGTTTTCTTGGTTAAAAAAAAAATTCTGAGTTGTTTCTTGCGAATTTTAAACAATTACATTCTCACTGAATCCACAGTTAGCTGATGATAGGGCTTGTAATTAAATTCTACTGCATTTATTCTACGTGATGTACTATAAATGCTCCAATATCCATTATGTTTGTGAGTGGAAAATTGATGAGAAGCCAAACAAGTTTGAGCAGGAAGATCATCAAGCTTGGATGAGCTACAGGTTCGGTCATTAGTGAGTGTAAATCTGAACAATATGACAGTGTTCCTCTCTTGAGATTTGGCACGGTTATGGCAATTACTGTTACTGGCGTTAGTGTAATGTTTACCGGAAATAAAAGAACAAGTGATCCAGCACTTGACCTGGATTTATTGTAATTGTCAGTGTCGAAATTTCCACAGGCAGAAAAAAAAACACATCATATGATGTGTATCAAATAGGATTAAACTGGAGTAAATACAAAGTCTGAATTGTACATTTATAAGTGGTTAAATATACTGTTTAACCAAAATATAACCGAACAGCCGCAACAAGCCACAACATTTTGTCCCTGTCTACACTGTCCCACACAGAACCATCAAAACTAAATTTGAGGCTACAAGCCTCCATTATGGTCACTAGATCAGCCACGCACGGTGCACCTCCAGGGTCGGGGGTTCGATTCCCACCGTGGCCCTGTGTGTGCGGAGTGCTATTCCTCCGGGTACTCCGGTTTCCTCCCCATGCTGATTGGCATGTCCATAGTGTGTGAATGTGTATGTGATTGTGTGCTGGACTGGCACCCTGTCCAGGGTGTACCCCTTGAACCCCTGGGATAGGTTCCAGGTTCCTCATGACCCTGAAAAGGATAAAGCGGTATAGATGGTATGGATGGAATTCCATACCAATACTACAGAAGCAAATCATAAACAGCACAAAGGATAAAAAGCACCTTCAATCCTGTGGTTTTACTGGCCAAAGACTCCACAGACCTGCCCTCTTGTTTTCTCTTGGCTCACAAACCTGAGGTTCGTGATTCACAGGTTCACCTAGATAAATTCAGCGTGAAGTTAGAAGTAACTTCTATCAGAAGTAAATGCATCTTTCACTTGCCTTTCCTTCTCAACTGGACTGACTGGCATTAACACCAAGCAAATTTTATTTGCATCTTATTTATCTGATTGCTTTTTTAGATATAAAAGCAGAAGAATAGTTTTCAGGTGTCTCCCTTATCGTTGTAGCAAGAGGTAAAATAAAAAACTGTAATGTTGGCACCTCGCCTTAAATCATAGCAGACACAATTTGCAATTCTTAATGTTGCTAAATGAAAATTTTGTCAATGTAACCTAGCATTATTGACATATTTACCCTACCTTTGTCAGGTAAAGAGTTATAAGAAACTAACCACAAGATCTTACAGCATGTGATAAGGAAAAGCACTACTGATCGGGAAAATCCAAACTAATATTCTCAATACTACCAGAGATGATATGAATTAGAGACAAACCACTGCTTATGAAAGTGGCAGGTGTATAAAGCTCAGTGTGACCACTCTACGATATAAGTCCCGCCTCTTCAGGAAAAAAAAGCACCGATTACATCACGGGACCGATTCAACCCGTTCAAATCTGTGTTTTAAAAGGCAAACATATCGATCTGTTTCTGGTATAAGGTTTTCTCACTGTTCAAGCATATAGGAGCCTGATACTGTACAGCGCCCTCCACTAATATTGGCACCCTTGGTAAATATGAGCAAAGAAGGCTGTGAAAAATACTTTTTATTGTTTAACCTTTTGATATTTTGTTTAAAAAAAAAAATAATCACAAAAATACTAAAACAATTGCAAATACAACACAGGTTTATCCCGACAAAATATCTTTGTTAAATATAGGTGTGCAACAATTATTGGCAACCCTGTGAATTCATATGAGAAATATATTTTATTGATATTTAAAATTTTATTGATATTTAAAATTTTTTAGTACACCTGGGTGACTAGGAACAGAAAATTGTTCTACCATGACTTCCTGTTTCACAGGGGTATAAATATGAGGTAACACATAGGCCAAATTCCCTTAGTCATTCATAACAATGGGTAAGACCAATGAATATAGCTGGGATGTGCGGTAAAAGGTTGTTGAGCTTCACAAAATGGCAACTTGTGGAATCCATGCCGGCTCGAGTGCAAAACGGGACGTACCAAATGCGGCTATAAGAAAATAGCAGAAGCATTGAAAATGTCCATTTCCACCATCAGGGCAATAATTAAGAAGTTCCAGTCAACTGGAATGTTATGAATCAACCTGGAATTGGACGTGTGACTATATCGTCTCAACGCACTGTGAGGAGGATGGTTCGAGTGGCCAAAAAAAATCTCCAAGGATAACAGAATTGCAGAAGTTATTAGTGTCTTGGGGTCAGAAAGTCTCCAAAACTACAATCCGAAGTCACCTACATCACCACAAGTTGTTTGGAAGGGCTTCAAGAAAAAAGCCTCTACTCTCATCCACAATCTCTCTCGAGCGTCTTCAGTTTGCCAGACACTACTGGAACTTCAAATGGGATCGGGTTCTGTGGTCAGATGAAACCAAAATAGAGCGCTTTGGTAATAAACACCAGAGGTGGTTTTGGCACACAGAGAGGTAGCCATATGGAAAAGTACCTCATGCACACGGTTAAATATGGTGGTGACTCTTGTTCTGGGGGTGTTTATCTGTGAGAGGGCCTGGACTTTGTTTAGGATACATGGCATCAAAGAGTCTATCAAATATCAACAGATTTTAAATAAAAACCTGACTGCATCTGCCAGAAAGCTTAAAATGGGCCGTGGTTGGATCTTCCAACAGGACAACGATCAAAATCAACACAAAAATGGTTTACTGACCACAAAATCAAGCTCCTGCCATGACCATCCCAGTCCCCTGACCTGAACCCATAGAAAACCTGTGGGGTGAACTGAAGAGGAGAGTCCACCAGTGTGGACCTTGAAATGTGAAGGATATGGAGAGATTCTGTATGGAGGAACAGTCTCAGATCCCTCGCCATGTATTCTCCAACCTCATCAGGCGTTGTAGGAGAAGACTCAGAGCTGTTATCTTTGCAAAGTGAGGTAGCACAAAGTATTGACTAAAACGGTGCCAATAATTGTCGCACACTTATATATAACAAAGATTTTTTTTGTATAAACCTGTGTTGTGTTTGCAATTGTTTGATATCCATGAGAGCAGAGTAATTTTGTGAAATATTTTGAACAAAAGATCAAAAGGTTAAACAATAAAGACAATCTTTCACCGCCTCATTTGCTCATATTTACCAATATAAGGGTGCCAATATTAGTGAGAATAACTTTAGCGAACCAAACAGTAATATTAAGATTCGTTTATTAAGGAAGCCAAGAATTCTGACTGAAATACTATTGACTGTGCAGTTTCTACATATAAGAATATACCAATCCAGTCCGGTCATACTAATATCTGGGGTAACATGGACAAAACAAAACACTTCGTGTCTTTAGACTCGGATTCTGCAGTTTTCAACAATACACTAAATCATATCTCATTTTTCCCTTCAGCCATTTTCTTCAATTCTTAATTCAAATGTGCAAAAATACATTTAAAAAATTAAATTAAACTGCACTAAGCTGCCAAGTGCTCTATGCAACTTCAATGTCAGATATTGACTCAAATGATTAGGCTTATGTTACTGATCATGCACACACACACACACACACACACACACACACAGTTTTACTTATTTAAAAAGCCTGACTCCATTAAATAGAAAGACTAAGAAATAATATAATTTTTAAACAGAAAGACCAAGAATCACTGAACTCGAAGTTTCAGTGTGAGGCTGGTTAGTAGCTGATGCCACTGGTGAATATTAAAAGCGAAGAGGGGATATTTGAAATTTCAAATTCAGTTCTCAGGGGAAAAATATCAAACGGACTATGGGGGGAAACGGATTACAGAGTGGGGGCGGGGATCGAGAAACATTCAGCGCTGTTCTGTTTTTTTTTTCTTTTTCTTCTTTTAACAAGACTCCTTTTCGAGGGTCTTTACACATCAGTTGCTCCAGCTGAAACTTGTAACAGATGTGCTAATGATTTTAAGCTAATGAGGCATAAAGTCTTGACCCCCAATACCATCAAAACGAATGCAAATTCTTATTCAAAATCTGAATTTTGACCAATGAGGATAATTAGCTCACTAAAATACACACACCTGTGTTTTAGTTTCTTACATCACTGATGATCGACACGTGACGTACATCTCATGCACATGTTTGGGTTTAAGCTGAAGTTTTGTATCTGGCTGGATGGCAAAAAAAAAAAAAAACACAATCCCAAAAGGATTTACCTCCCCACAAAAAAAAAAAAAAAAGCTATGGAAAAGAAAACGGTCATCTGTTGGGGAGGAAGAGGGGGGAGAGAGACAGAAGCCTATAATGCTTTAGTCTTCCCCCTCCCAAAAAAAGGGGGCGGGATTCTATTTGCATATATATCTATATTTTCTTAATGGGAAATGCAAATGTGGTATTTTGAGGGAAGTGCGTGTTAAAAAGAATGAATGTGACTCTAGGGGATCCCTATGCACCTCTGGAAATTAATCATTCTGACACGTTAACGACTCTTCTAATAAGACAGGGGCCCAGCACCACTCGCACAGGCCCTGAACACTCTTTGTTCGGCCCTCGGGTCCCAGGAGGAATGGACGAGGGGAGTGGGGGAGGAGGACAGAGGAGAAGGAGGTTGGGGGATTCTCCCTCTCTAACATGAGGGACCTCTCATTTTCTGGAGGGGGAGATGGACACAAACATTACATCCACATGTGTCAAGATTTAGGAGGCTTTAGCTACAGTTGAGGCTGGAACGACATTATAAATCCACGGTACGAAGACGGTGCAAGAGTATTACGCTTTCCTAGCAAGATGACTCTCGGGTCGGTTACATTTTTAAAATGGAGCAATTAGTTCATAGTTCAATGTCCAAATGAATTGGTTGGCGTAAATAAACGAACTTCCAATATGCACAACAGTCTGAAAAGCATACTGATATCGATACCATGTACTAACACCGCAACTTTCTATTTTTGCTGACATTAAAAGACCATACTGTGCTGTTGGTGCATCTCAAATTTAAAGAGTAATGCCTTACGACGCATTGAAACAAAGCGGGAATGCAAAGAAATTTGTTTCTCACGAGGAGTTTCATTTTAATTCATGCTGAGGTTATGTGAATACGTTTTTCAAACTTGGAAGTCTTCGAAAAGTCTTGGAACTAGGGAAAGAAAAAAAAATAAGGGGACATGCTGTGATTTTTGCTCCCAACAAGCAAAGAAAATAGCTGGGCATTTAGTTTATCGGAACAATGTAGCAAAAGCCGCTAATGATATATATGAGGCCTATGTAGTGATGTTCTACACTTCACTTATGTCATTATGTATGCCATTACATCAATGGTAGAACTATTGTGTTATAACGATTTATCGTCACATACAAGTGTAGCACAAACATACTGGGTCTCGTTTCTCATGCTGGGTGTGAATGAATTTATTCGTAAATTGAACTTCAGTTCGTTTGGAAAAGCGTCGTATCCTACAAGAGCTTCTGAGTTTGTGTAAATTTACGATTCCCGAATGTAAACCTTGATATGCTTCAATTGTTCTATCAAATGAGTAAGGGTGTATCTATGCTAGTCGATGAGCTGCAGTGGCTCAGCTGCATTAGTGGAAGATTTAGCGCACACCTCTCTTAGGGGCGCTTTTGCCTTTCAAGCGTTTTTAGCATTCATCGACGCGCGTACGCGAATATGACGAAAATCAGCAAAACGTCTGAAAATCCGGTGGGAATTTTTAGTTCAGTTTAGCCTGCAAACATCGTACATACAACTGTACTGGACGTTTGATAAACGAGGCCCACTGTGAACATTCAGAACGCAGTACATACATGCACATGGACACACTTATCCACTTTAACATGAGCTTAAACACAGTGGGGTCTAGACCAGGCGCTGGAAAACGAGGACCAAGTTCTCACTTTTAACACAGATATATCGAGCTTGCACGCGTTCAGTAGTTTATCCTGTGAGATTTTTCCGTGAGATTCGCAGCTCTTCCTTTTCATTAAAATAACGCAAAAAATGAGCCTCGTAAGAGTTTATGATTAATCGCATCCTAACGCGGCGTTCACACCGGCAGTCATGTGATGCTTTAACATTATGACACATGTTTCTGATTAAATCCTTTCAGGGGAAATCTTTAGTGTGGTGTAGAAGTAGTCACTACAGTAAAGTCGGTAAAGAACATGTGCCAGGCACGTTTTATATTCATAAACGAGCATATCGTGTTCCAATATGCAAATGTGTTCTGTTATTACAAGTGGAAGGGGCGGGGTCAATTTAAATTTGCATAGTCAGAGTCTCTGGGTTTCTTGATGAGTGGCAAAGTGTCAAAACTTCTGTAACTAAATAAATAAATGAATGGTGTGTTTTTTTTTGTTTTTTTTTTTGGTGGAACCTCCATATTAAGTAATGTATTATTATTGTATGCCTATACAAGCCTAGGATTTTACAGAAGTGATGAAGGTATCAGGTAACATAATGACGTGCGCACTATGAGTTATAGATCAAACCGTGTCCCATTATGAAACATTCCAAACTTGTAAATGTCAGTAGTTGTTGTTAGCAATACATGTTAGTAATATTTTATTGAATACTCTATATAGAGTCCTGTAAATGTTATCTGGGAACATCTGTGGCTTCATCACCTTTATTCATTTTTATGTCATCAGTTTTCACTGTGGCCAGTCACTTGCTTTGTGGACAATTTTAGTAGTAATCTGGGTCCAGTAAATAAATTATTCCGTTAATTAATTGAGTGTGTGTGTGTGTGTGTGTTGTGCCCTACGATAAACTGTGTATATTTCTGCCTCACGCCCAGTGTTCCTGGGATAGGCTCCTGATCCACCATGACCCTGACCAGGATAAGGCGGTTATGAAGATGAATGAATTAATAATTAATTCATCTTTTTTTTTCATTGAGAACAAAAAACACAGCGTGTGATGAGGCATGCTGAGCTGACCTTTCTGCTCTCTCTCATCTTCCTTTACATAGACTTTAAAAGACATCCTAATACATTTATTCATTTTTTTTTCCTGACAGTATTCGAAACGGCTTCTCTCAGAGAGCTTTGCTCAGTCGGAGCCGAATACCTCTGTTATTAATTCCTCTGGTTGGTTTATTCTTCCTACTGTAATTACACGAGCTGCCATGTTTGTTTTTGTTTTTTTTTTTAAATACGCTTTTTGTGTGTAAATAAATAAAGTGAAATCATTCACGACCAGCTCGGAGCAGTGGAAGGTTAATCAATTCCGGTTCTCTGGCAGTTCTGGGGTCTGAACTCACAACCTTCTTCTGAATAGCAAAGAAGCTGAGCACTGAGATTCCATTGCCCCTAATAACTACTAAAGCTTTAGAAGCAGCACACTCTTTTCGCAATATATTCTCAAGCTGTTCAGTTGTTCTTAACAGCAGTGGCCTTGGACTTCATCCAAATGTGCTTTTGGCAACGGACAACTCGGCACTGCTAATGAACTCCATGGCCAACATTAAATGGAAAAGGAAGTGTGTGTTAGCGGCTCATCCTCTTTGTGAGAAGCTACTCTCTGAACACTTAAGATCCTTATTAATTTTTCATACATATGATGCAGAAGTCCTTTTCCGGCTTGTCAATGCCTTTAATGGCCAGAATGATTCAGCTGTTCTTCTCTTATTTTTATTTTTATTTTTTTTTAAAGAATGCATGAATGGCAGCAACAAGCTTGTCGATTATTATTGGTTTCCTCCCTCCATCCCGCCCTTATTTCGACAAAGTGCTTAATTAGTGGAGAGCGCCGAGTAATTATTTCCTTTATTAGTGAGCACAGACATCTGTTTTGGCTCTTTAACTCGGCCCTATAAAAGCAGCCCCCGATAAAAACGTCCATGTTCTCAGTCCCTTCAGGACAGAACGATTGTTGCTCCACGTGGCATTACAGAGCCGAGCTGCCGCTTTCACACATTCCAATAGCTGTAACTACAATCTCTCTCTAACCCCCCCCCCCCCCCGCCTTCCCCCACACCCCTCCAGCCCCAGCCAGAGTGTCCTAATTGAGATTTGTAAAAGTTATATACTTCCGAACAAATCACTTCAGAATGTACTGCCTTCAAACTGATCATTTTTTCCTTCATGTTTTGAAACGATAACCTCAGCAGAACGGTTGAATTCTACAACAGCTCGTTATAAAATGTAGATTACAAAACACCGTTAGCTTGGCTGTAAGATTCGTTTCTCCTGTTTTAATCAAGTAAGTCTGTACAGCTCACAGGCACACAGCAGGTAAGCAGTCATGTCATCCACATACTGTACATCCACTCGGAAAATGCTCTGCTACACTATGTTCCCAATCGTCCATGCACTAGGACAAAAAGACACAAGGTCTAGGTACAAACCTAATTTCTAACTGATTATTTATTTATTTATTTTAAATATAGATTTTAACCAAAAGCAATCGAAACATTATCTTAAAAACTAAGAACATAAGTCTACAATCCAAATTCTACGTGGGATCCGCAACAAAGACGGCCAATGTTATAAAGCTTTCACAACCACGTCGCAATAAAAAAAACAAAAAAACAAAACTTGAACAAGAACATGAATTTACACAGCAAAAAAAAATATTTATGAGCTACCGTACATGGTAATGGTTTTACTTAAAGCGCTCTCGAAGATGTAACCATAGCAACTACTGTATAATGATAGCGTATTGGTATGTGGGCAGTAAGTTTGCTATTTGCATATCATTCAGTTATGAGGAACTGAACATGCATTGAAACCTCACAGTGTTGAAAAAGAAATAAATAAATAAATAACTCCACTTAACCTCACGGTGTTCACCACCACGTCTGTCGTATGTTAGATATTATATATTGTCATATATTATATTATGGTGTTATGGTACAGATGGTAACGCTCAGCATTCTATATTATATCTAATGTAAGCAATATCTAAATGTTCCATATGCGGTGAATCCCTTCATGACACACAGTTGTCTGAAATCTTTAGCGGCCAATGACCTAAGCCGGTCAAACCGACTTAAACCAAACTCGGAATCAATAACACGAGAACTGTTTTCCTACCTACGTTGAATTTATCACACAGCTGTGTGCAGGACGCAGGCAACACTTCGACATAGTCCCAAAACTCCCCTGGAACAAAGGGGCCAAGCATTTCCATACGCTCGTACGGAATGCCTTGCTGTCAGTTCAGTGCGTGTGAGGTGTTCGTGTTCATGAGTGGCGTTTCATCATACTGTACAAATCCATCACTCGTGGATTTTGAGTGATGCCTGTTAGGGGTTAAAAACGGCCCAGCGTGGGAAGAAATGCGAGAGGGAGGAGAGAGCGAGATTCCTGAGAGGCCTGGCGAAATTTTGCCTCGGGTATTAATGGACTTTGGGCTCTTTGAAAGTTTATTAGCCATAAAATTGACAGCGTGTTGTGCTAGCTCAACAGCCCCACTGTCCTCAGTCTTTATTCCGGCTCAAACAAAACAGGCAGATGACACAAAAGGCTCCGCACACGTTTGCTTGACAACCCCCCCCCCCTTTCCTTTTTCCTATGGACGGGAATCATTGAAAACGATCTCAGACGCAGGTGTTACTATCCGGCGCGTATGTAGGTTTAGTCACTAACTCCTCACACACTCTACCCACTGACTTAAAGGACAGTCGGACAGCCGGATTGTCTTTTCTGCACTCGACCTCTTAACGTTTATGGTTCCTGCACCTTCAGGAAATGACCCTTTTATAGGGTCAACACTATAAAAGACTTGTGGCTCTTGTTTTTTAAGGTGGGAGTGGTTGGTGGGTGGATGTTGGAAGCGAGTGTGTGTGTGTGTGTGTGTGTGTGTGTGTGTGTGTGTGTGTGTGTGTTTGACGTCTTAAGTGTTCGTTCTTTCGTGGAGGGGGGTTGTCGCGTTGTTTAATCTACTACCAGCTCTCTTTTTGAAGCCAAAGAAAAAGACCTGAAGAGGTTAATTGGCTCCTCGTCCGATATATCACATTGCTGTGAACTCTGTGACCCCTCTTGTCAATAGGGGGCTTTTTCTCCACTGACTCAGTGAATGTATTAGTTCTTCTTTCTGCGTGTGTGTGTGTGTGTGTGTGTGTGTGTGTGCACGCGGTTGCCCCATTTGGACAATGTTAGCTGAATATTCCGAGCCGAAAAAGATCCGTTTTTGGAAGAATCAACATTTTCACAAAAGGTGCATGGTAAATATATATCTGGGCATCAAATCTGACATTTCGTGTCACATGACCGTTTTATGCGGCCCTACGGTTGTCGTTACCGACAAAAAAAAAAAACCCTACTACGCATATATACTATGCACCGTGAAAATGTCTTCAAGTGTCATATGATTTTTAGCATTCACTTATGGCCTACTACTTTTTAAACACACAGAACGCAGCAGAAAACCTGGTCTAAGTTGCATTAAGAGGATCTGATCTTTAACACAAACGAGAGCAGTCCACGGAGGAGAAGGAGGGGCGACAAATTACCAACAAACACTCTTGAAAAAGCTGCCGGTTGTTAGAGAGGGACATTGATGAGGGAGGAAGGCCTGGTTTAAATATGTAGACAGGTGACAAATGAGGGCTCCAAGGGGTCAGTAACCCTGCTCTGGCCTCACACATATACTCACATGTACTGAGCCACATGCATGCAGCATAAACACTCTCTCTCACACACACACAGACAAGTACTGAAATGACACACAGGTCTGAGATCTACGCCCGAGATGCTAAAAGCAGGTGCACGCTGCACTCTTTCATCACAACGCTTTATGTTTGTATTTAATACAACACGGCACTACACGGCCTTAATCGATCAGAATCAAGGGCAGTGCAGGTCGACGTGTTTTTGATACCTATGACCTGTTTAGTCTTACTGCGTACAGCAAAGTCTGTTCAGAAGAAAACAGGACTACACCTTGCTGAAGAAAGGTAGGCAGAAGGGCGTGGAACGACGCTGCATTAATGTTATCGCGATGAATTGTCACTATTCTGACAAGATTCTAGGTATCATTAATGCACTGTCTGTACTGGTACTTGTAGTAAACAAGGAGCTGACTGGATGTTGGAATCCCGATATTTCACAAAGGTAGATATTTATGTATAGATTTTCATTTGAATCATAAACTCGTTAATCATCATGTGATTAACGCATCAGGAAAAGTAAAGCGCAAAGAGGCAAACCTTAAATCCTCATAAAAAATTCTTTCCTTTATCGGTTACGACAATATCGGGGACGGAAACCGACGGACTATGAAGACTGCACAGATGGCTATCATTTCAGAGTCCGACACTGAAGCACAGGAGACCCCTGTTTTGGGATAAATTACTAGCTAAGTAACGACGTAGCTGAAAAACCCTGATGAAACTCGGCATAATCAAGACCCCACCCTTTCCTTGGCAATTTGAGTACTCAAGCTGTTTACACTTTGTTGGCAAAACAAACGAAATCATGTGGACATATTACGAGCGTATTGTGAGATCCATGCCATATCGTCGACGACTCCAAATAATCGCCTCTGCTAATAAATGTCCGCTAATGTGCGCAGGAAAACGTAGTGACGGTATGCCAATGTGTCCGTGCAAAGAGTAAGTGCATAATCGGTGCACGTGTGCGTGTATATGTGTTATATGACTAGGAAAAAAGAAACCGACTGAACCCCCTATAAATAACTCGATCCGTTTTTTGAGTGTCAATGCCTCCGAGAAGAAAATCTCGCGCAAGGACGGATCGGCATTGGAAGTTCTCTCTCGCTTTATCTGCAAAACAGAGAGGCGTTTCGGTCCTCCTGTGGGATGCGCTCATGACGCCACAGGCGAGAGCGATGCGCTCCTTTTGTGCAGCATGTGGAAATATAGGAGGAATGCAGCATGTGGAAATAAATGAGGAATGACAGAGCGAGAGGGAGAGGTGGGAGAGGAGGAGAGATGGAGGAACGGAGCGAGGAGATAAAAGAATGAAAGAGCAGGGGAGAGAGAGAGAGAGAGAGAGAGAGAGAGAGAGAACGGAACATGTTGCGTGACGATATAAACGAGAAGGCAGGTGGCAGGAATGATAGAGGATGTGGCGCACACAGATGGCACAAGTGGATAGAAAGTTCATTATGTAATCATATGAGTATATGTTAGCATCAAGCTAAAAACACAAACGTGCAAACGATCTACTATGAGTGCTGAAATCGCAAAGCTCTCTCACCAAAAAAAAAAGAGAGAACTTCAAACAGTACCGTGTCCACTCTGTGCAGATTTCCTTCTCGTGGGCATGATGGGTGTATTTATAGAGAGTTCACTGGGTTCATGTTTAACACAAGCACATATTCTGCAGTTACTGATGACATGGTTAACTGAGCAGCAGTGTATGAGCAAAGAAGACTGAAAAATTGTCCTTACTGTTTCACCTTTTGATATTTTGTTAAATATAGGTATTGGCACCCTTTTAGTCAATATTTTGTGCTACCTCTCTTTGCCAAGATAACAGCTCTGAGTCTTCTCCTATAACGCCTGATGAGGTCCTCCATACAGAATCTCTCCAGATCCTTCACATCTCGAGGTCCACGTTGATGGACTCTCCACTTCAGTTCACTCCACAGGTTTTCTATGTTAATGGTGATGGTCATGGCAGGAGCTTGATTTTGTGGTCAGTAAACCATTTTTGTGTTGATTTTGATGTATGTTTTGGATCATTGTCCTGTTGGAAGATCCAACCACGACCCATTTGAATCTTTCTAGCAGAGGGAGTCAGGTTTTTATTTAAAATCTGTCGATATTTGATAGAGTCCATGATGCCGTGTATCCTAATAAAATGTCCAGGTCCTCTGGGAGAAAAACAGCCCCAGAACATTATAGATCCACCACCAAAGATGTAACCACCATAGAGTATTTTGGTGAATTTTTTGGAACAAAAGATTAAACAATAAAGACCATTTTCACAGCCTTCTTCGCACATATTAACCAAGGGTGCCAATATTAGTGGAGGGTGCTGTATATGTTAAAATCGTAATATGCTCATTTGTTTGTCTCCTGAAGTAGGCCTGCTGTTTTCTGCTTTGTGGTAAACTAGTCTGGATCCCCCCCCCCGCCCCCTGTTTTGTCTCAAATTTGACCCCTTGCCAATTTCCATCCACTAGCTAACTCTCCCATATCATATGATAGCTACCAGCTGGGGAATTGAAGGCCAACACGTGCTTCCTCCTCGACGCATGAAGCCAGCCAACTGCATCTGAACTGCATTCTGAACTGCTGCTAATGCTGCATCACAGGGCAGCATAACACCATTAGAGGAAAGTGCTATCTGTCCTTATCTGCAGATAGAAGCACACAGATGGTTGACTAGTGTCGCTGTGATTGACAGGGGAGAGAGAGTAATGCCATCCCTCCCACATACAGAGCACGGCCAATTTTTCTCCCTTGGCTCCCGATGATAGGGCGAACGCTTTTCCGTTACGCCACCGAAGACCCACATAAATGTCTGATAGGTTCATTTGACTTGTATCACAAAGCTGTTGATTCCTCAAATATGATTGGTCAGATTCATTTTCTATAACAGCAGCTATGAACAGCTAATTCACATAGTCAGAGTCTAGATGTCGATGATGCAGATTGTAGTTATTTAAAAGTATAGGAAAATGCATCGTTGTTGATAAAGGGAAGTTTTCGGTGAGGAGATGTTTATTTAACATTTCTCGAAGAAGTCTCCAGTGTCAGCTCGTTGTAACAGCACAATTATTGGGGTGGGGCTTATACAAATTTGTCATTCAAAAACATGTACCACCCTGTCCAGGGTGTACCCCGCCTCGTGCCCGATGCTCCCTGGGATAGGCTCCAGGTTCCCCGTGTCCCTGAAAAGGATAAAGCGGTATAGAAGATGGATGGATGGATGGAAAAACATGTACCCTCTTACAAAGCTCTTAAGTAAACACTTCTGATAAAATTTTGTTTGGGGTAATGTGGGTTTCTGATGGGGAACATTTTACGTGTTAATCAGGGACAAAACGCATAAATACAACACCACTTTGCAATTAGTCATACATAGCTTACACTATATGGCCAAAAGTTTGTGGACGCCTGACCATCACACCCATATGTAGGTCTTCCCCAAACTTTCGCCACAATGTTTGAAGCGCACAATTGTGTCGAATGCCTTTATATGCCGTAGCATTACAATTTCCTTTTACTGGAACTAAGAAGCCTCAACCTGTTCCAGCATGGTAGTGCCCCTGTGCACAAAGTGAGCTCCATGAAGACATGTTTCGCCAAGGTAGGAGTGGAAGAGCTCAATTGCCCTGCACAAGAGCCCTGACCTCAAGCCCACTGAACACCGTTGGGATGAAGTGGAACACCGCCTGCACCTCAGGCCTCATCACCCAACGTCAGTGACCTCACTAATGCTCGTGTAGCTGAATGAACACAGATCCCCACAGCCAGACTCCAAAATCTAGTGGAAAGCCTTCCCAGAAGTGTGGAGGATATTATAAAATCAAGTTGGACTAAATCAGATATGAAAAAAAAAACACATATGGCTGTAAAGGTGTCCACAAACTTTTGGCCATACCGTATTTCAACCACACAATCACAACTGCTTTGAGGAAACATGCACACCCACTGTCATTGCTAAAGAATTATAATAAACATTGATCAAAAGCCATCATAAAACCAGGTTTCTGAGCACATGGGAAATATTCAACGCAGCGTATAAGCTAGCTAATGACTCGTGCTAATGATTTAACCAGCTACCGTGTAAGACTTTTACACAGGTAGTGTAAAGGCATAACATTACTGACAGTGAAAACAATTCAGACCTGTTGCGGACATCAACAGTCCCCTCGGATTTTGCTGTAGGATCACTCAGAAAAGACTGAATAGCATGGCCCAAAATACTGAGCTTCGATAGATTCTGCCATACATCAACACTACGTCCCGACTCGTGAACATATCGGAAGTTCTGAATTAACCAAAGCATCTTGCTTCTCAATGTGAACGCATGCTAAGCAACCTAACCCGAATTTTATTCACTGCACCTTTAGTACAGGTAGGTTCTGGCAACCACAATCCATTTTCAACTGTCATAGTTTTATTTACAGCCTGTATCAACCACTTACTTGGCTTTCTGTTTGGTTTTGATCAACTTGATAATATTTTGTAATATCGACAACGGTCTAAAGTCAAGTCATTTTGACAGTTTGTGAGTTGCGACGCAACGTTGATGTTTCTCATTAGCATGAGCGTTTTGCTATGGCGTTTCTTCCCTTCTGAGGGAAATGTTCTCAGCAGCGCTTCATTTACACTTCCGCTGTGTTTATATTGCCTGCATAGAAAAAAAAATTCATTACAGCATGCTAGTCAGCGGAAACGTAAGCTTATTCCGTATATTATTTTAGCATATTGCCTAGCAGCAATGTTCTCACAACGTTAGTAAGAAATCTTTCTTCTCTCCGGCTTACTCCTCTCGCTGAATCTCTCGTTTCTTCTCGCATTCTTTCTGTCGTTCCAAACCTTCTGCTTTTGAAAACATTTCCCTTTTTTATTTGAACACTGATCTTTCTTTCATTCCTCTTCTATCACTTTCAGCTCCCTGCAAGCACCATATGTTCTCTAGCCTATAAAAATATTGTCAATGTAGGCATTCTATACATGCCATATCCATCAGCTCATGCTCAGGGCGGTATATATATATATATATATATATATACATAGCTTTATATGCAGTACACGTTCTTTCTGGCATGTGCACTACTTTGCGTAGGAAACATGAAGTTTACAAGGTGGTAAAGCATTACTGATACCATATGTGCTCTTTTTTTTCTTTAACATGTGCATCATTAGTAGGCGCACAGCAAAAATTCCCCAGTGTTGAATTAACACCTACAGGGTTTATATAAGTCCAGCTGGACACAAACGAACCCTGTGAAAGTGACTCTGTGGATATAATGGAACTTTAAAATCTGAGAAATGTCAAATAAATAAATAAAATAAAATAAAATAAAAATAAAAATGACGGTTTATGTGAAATCACAAGCTGCGTTTAAACTGCTGTTCATTATTCTGAGACGTGAACTGAGTGACAATCGAGCGAGAGTTTAGTGTGGGGGGGGACGACACACACACACACACACACAGACACACACACAAACCCCAGCTTTGTTCACATCTCGTCCTCCCCAAAAAAAAAAAAAAAAAGAAAGAAAGAAGAAGAAAAAAAAACGGGATTATTTGCTCGGCTTTTCGTCCGCCTTGTGCAGAATACATTACGTGTGTAAATGTTGTTGAACCCCCGGCGTTTCTTGGCGGAAAGGTCACACACTCCCCCTCGACCCTGATTCTGTTCCCTCAGGGCTTTGTGTGTGTGTGTGTGTGTGTGTGTGTGTCCACACCCCCTTCTCCCCAAGCTGCGCCTATAAAGTTCGCATTTAAAAGGCGAGTGCGCTGCTGAGGGCCGAACAATAGCATCTTTCTGGACACACTTTTTCTCACTGCCTTGGTTGCCAGACTGCCACTCAATTGCAACATATTTTAACACAATAGTTGGGGAAAGCATATCCTTGAGCTGGAAGATATGATGTATTAGTTAGTGTTTGGGGTGGTTCATGATAAGCTAAGTTGTAGCTGTTCAGTTTGCTTCTGCTCTAGGGACTGCAAGGTTGAGAGACTACTAGAAATTTGGGCCGTTTAAGGAACAACTTTTTGAGTTTGAAATGGACAGTGACACGGTTCGGGAGCTAAATGAAGATTTGGTTAATCAAATAAATGTAAATCAAACCGTAATTGAGAAAACGTGCCAGCCCTGCAGTGTACAGTGTAGAGGTTCATTTCGAAACCAAGCTTTTTAGGCTCTATGACTTTGAGATTTATCATTTTTCTGGCAACAATTAAGCTATCTGTTGAAATATCTATTATTTGATTTTGACTGTCCTGAATAAACAAAAAATTCTTTTGATATCGGATTTGACGCGTGGCCCAGGCTGGAGGCAGACCGGGTTTACTTTGTGTACATCTTCCTGCCAGGTTTTAAATGAAATGATCATGATCGCTTTATCATACACCCTGACCAAAAACAAAAGCATGTACAGGCTGTGACTGCAAACATAAAGTTGAAAGGATATGGCAACCGAGCATGTTATAGCAGTTTTTTGTCTAGCAATTTTTAAATAAAGCCAACCTAAAGGACATCACGCAGAGCCCTAGGCCTGCCATATGTTCGCTCATAAGTATGCGATTTAAAAAAAAATACAAAACAAAAAAACCAGCTGAGTAGTAAACTGACCTCTCGGCACTAGTAACAGACGAGAACGAAAACTCAGTGTGCATAAATAAGAGCCTCTAATTATAATAATCTCATCATTCGGTTTTTCTAAATTCATCAAGTTCAGATTCAACCCTTTACCTACTCCCTAATGGTCATCTCTTAAACAAGGAATTCTTGTCTACAGGGAACAGTAAAAAAAGATGAAGTGCTCCTAACTCATAAGGAGTTCCCTACTGTATATCTTGTCACCACCTGTCACTATAAATCATTATAAAGTCCCAACTGGTTAATGGATTCAAACTGTTCTCAGTGTGATCCCTAAGAACGACCCTTTTATAAATCCTTCCATATTCCTAACCCTTTCTCGAAACCTCTCTGCCATTACAAGGGTTTAATGTTGGGTCTAACTGGGTAGATTAAATCCATGTGCACAGTCTGGGCAAACATTTACAAACGTGCGAGTTATTCTGTGAAATCGATCAAATCTATGAAAACGGACGACTAACAAAGAAAAAATGAATTGAATGTCGTATCGTGTCGTGTTATCTCACTCAGTGGTTCCCGGGTTTCTGCATCAAGGACGGAAGGAAGGTTCAGATGTAGCTTATGCTGAGTAATGTCAGTAGAGAACCCCATTCAGAAAGCTACCTAGAAAAGGCTCGGATAAAGGCTGGGTCTCATTGCCTAAATACGGCTAAACAGAGCATGGTGTTTATCCTTTACTTCTCTCAACACTGTTCACACGATTTAAAGTCTATTTAAGTTTGTAAAAAGGTGAGATTGCTTTCTTTGGAAAAGGATACTTATGGGAAAATAATGAACTTTATTTATTTTTTTTTTTAAACTACTTTCTGAATTATTTGAGATGGTGAAAACACCGAGTTAGATGATACGGCAAGAGTACGTTTACTCCGTCAGAATTCGTACAAATATGGAACAAGCGCGAGCGATGAAGCCGTGAGAAAAAGTACGAGCGCTGACTCCGCCCCTAACGGCACACGTCATAACTTTACGTACGGGTTTTGTGTATTTTTACGTCCGTTCACAAGCAGCTTCGAACATTTCTCTTCGCCGAGGTCTAGCAAATACGCTTCCGGCCGAACAGCCCTATTTTAACGAAACAGAGTGAGAACTGTTTGAAACATTTACCGGGATTGACCAAAACGAGGGGAATGTCAAGCAAGTACATAGTGTGAGTAAAAGTAGAGCTCACGAACAGATCAAGATGTGCGTGGATTTTGTGTATCTGAAAGTTGTAGGAAAGCTTTTTAACGCTACCTCTAACATTTGGAACTGTCTATACAAACTGATTTGAGTTTCTAGTTTACAAGCAAAACACCAGCTTGAGTGTTGCGCAATCACCAACTGTACACACCACTCTCAGAAAAGAGTTGTGACGTAATTGATCACATTATGGATAGTAGGTCGTCTGTCCAGCCTTTAAGGCAGTGTTGAACTACTCCATATAATGTTGACTTGACCCTACAACACTGATGAATGAGCGTTAAGGTTACTTTATCACTGTAACGAGTGAGTTCAGTGCACACAGTGCTAACTCAACCCTGTAGGGTAAGCTTTGGAGGTTTTGCGCTAGAACTTTCTGAATAAGTGTTCACACATGAAAGTTGCACACTTTGTGGCACTCACGCTCTGAGGCCATTGCGATCACGGACTCAGTGGTGGCGTGATACTCATCCGCCTCGGTGAAGTCGTCCAGCTCTCGCGCTGCTCCTATTCCAGCCGCGTCTCCCTGGAAGTCGTGCTGGTCGAGGAGGCGCTGCAGCGGCGGCGCGCGGGGAAGCAGCTGCTCGGCCACGGCGCGGCTGATGTTGGGCGCTTGCTTGAGCCGCAGCTTGCTCAGGATCTGCGATTTGATGGTCTCGAGGCGTAGCGCGCGGCTCTGCTCCCGCCACGCGCATGCCGAGCACTGGCGCGCGCCGGCTGCCTCCTCCTCCTCCGCCTCCTCCTCCTCAGCCGGCACTTCCTCCTCGTGCATCACCTCGAGCAGGGAAACGGACGAGGGCATAACGGCCATCACGGGCACTTCAGAGGGCGCCGCTGCGCGCGATAGCAACTCGGGCTCGTCGCTGCCGCACAGCTCGAGCGCCACGAGCACCGTCAAGCACAGCCAAAAGTTAGCGCGCGCCATCCTCAGCGTGCTTTTATCCTCCTTTCTCTCTTTCCAACGTGATGCAAAGTTTGTCAACTGCAAAGTGCAAAATCCTCCAACTGGTTTAAATCAAATGTCCTTTTGCGTGAGTTCCATAACAACAACAAAAAAAAAACCAAGAGACTTAATGCATCCCAAGAACGACAGATCTGATTTGCTCCCCGTACACTGATAGAAAGATAGAGGGATGGAGGTGTGTTGTTGTTGTTGTTGTTTTGTTTTGTTTTGTTTCACCGCTCCGGTATATTGCAGGTTTAAACAGCCTTGTTGGAGGATGTTGCTGAGCGTGGAGGCGCCTTTATAGAACCTCAGCTGGTGTCGTAATCCGCCTCGATTGGCTAAGAGGGCAAACAAAGGGCTTTCAGGATGGACACTAAATGAGAGAGAGAGAGAGAGAGAGAGAATGAGTTATTTATTGCTCTCCATCTAGAGATCAGTAATATCACTATGAACGTATGCATCTAAAAGGTTAATGCAGTTTATAAAGATGTAACATTTAAATGTTTCAGTTATGCTCAGTAGGTGTCTCTGATCCACTGGATTTCTGGAGCAGTTGTAGTTTAAAACATCAGAGGTAGTTTACTGAATCACTGGTAGTGTTGTGTAGTGTACTGAACCAATTCAGATATCTGATCAGTTGTGTACTGCGTCAGTTGTATTAGACCGGCTTAATATCAATATCTACATTGAACTTTATAAGATATACAGCAATCTGCTGTAACATTATGACGGCCTGTCATATATTGTGTGCCACCGAAACAGCTCTGGGCCATGGAGGCATGGACTCTGAAGGTGTGCTGTGGTATCTGGCACCAAGACGTTAGCATCAGATCCTTTAAGTCCTGTGCACTGTGAGGTGGGGCCTCCATGGATCGGATTTGTTTGTCCAGAACATCCCGTAGATGTTTTATCGGATTGAGGTCCGGGGCACTTGGAGGCCGAGTCAACACCTTGAACTCTTTGTCATTTTCCTCAAACCGTCCCTGGACATTTTTTTCAGTGTGGCAGGACGGATTATCCTGCTGAAAGAGGGCACTAAGATTAGGGAATACCGTTGTTATGAAGGGGTGTACTTTTTATTGGTCTGCAACAATGTTTAGGTAGGAGGTACTTGTCAAAGTAACATCCACATGAATGCCAGGACCCAAGGTTTCCCAGCTGAACATTACCCAGCGCATCACACTGCCTCTGCTGGTATGTCTTCGTCCAATAGTGCATCCTGGTGCTATCTCTTGCCCAGGTAAGCGACACATTCATCAGACCAAGCCAGCTTCTTTCATTGCTCCATGGTCCAGTTCTGATGCCCACTTGCACACTGGAGTCGCTTTCAGCAGTGGAAAGCTTGGGCACTCTGACCTTCCTGCAGTTACTCAGCTCCATACACAGCAAGCCGTGATGTACTGTGTGTACTGACACCTTTCTATCCTAGCTTTCTCAGCAATCTGTGCTACAGTAGCTCTTCTGCAGGATCAGACCAGACCGGTTAACCTTCGCTCCCCACGTGCATCAGTGAGTCTCGGGCGCCCATGACCCTTTCTCTGGTTACAGTTATCTCACCTTGTCCTGTTGTTTTGGAGATGCTCGGACCCGGTCGTCTAGCCATCACAATTTGGCCCTTTTCAAAGTCACTCAGATCCTTACGCTTGCCCATTTTTCCCTGCTTCCAACACATCAACCTCAAGAACTGACTGTACACCTGCTGGCACACTCCTTGACAGGTGCCGTTGTAACGAGGCAGTCAATGTTATTCACGTCACCTTTCAGTGGTTTTAATGTTATGGCTGATCGGTTGGGAGGGTAAAAAATATGGATTCTCCGATTTTAATCGATCTTCAATTTAATGAAACGATTCTCAACGCGTGTGCTTTACTTGAGAGGATATGAATATTATCTGTAGTTCGCCTCTCGTCCTGAACAAGTCGCCTCTCGTTCGCCTCTCGTCCTGAACAAATCTTTCACGATCTGAATTTTGAAAACGGTTCTATTTCTTAAACGTTTCAAGTTGTTCATGAATTTCACTGTTGCACATTTACAATGATTTTTTTGTTTTTTTTTTTTTACACTATTGTGCATTGTGCAGTTTGTGCTTACCTTGTGTGCACTGTATGCACACATTTATGATTTCTTGTTGCAATGTTTGGTACTCAAAGTACAAGTATAAAGTAATTCAACATAATTGTGTGGGCCCTATTGTTAAGGTAAATGTGTATTTCAGTAATATAGCTAAGTAGGAGGGTTTCAGTTACCAGCATTTATACTAAAATATAACAGCAAGTTGATATTGAGGTTATATTGCTGGTTTCTAGATGGAGAGCAATAAGTAATAATGCTCTCTTTCTCGCTACAGGATCAGTTGTAGTGTACTGGATTATTTGTAGCTCTACTAGAGCAGTTGTAATTGCTCTGGATCAGTTGTAGATGTAACAGACGAGTCGTTGATGTACTGGATCACTTGTAGTATACTGCATAAGTTGTAATTGTATGTGATGAGCTGTAGTTGTACTGGATCAGGTGTAGCGTCCTGTTTCAGTTGTAGTTGTACTGCCACAGTGAGTGCCTTACAAAGACAAAGAGCATTATCGTTTATTGCTCTCCATCTCAAAACCGGTAATTTAAACTTAATATCAACTTCTGAACCTAGGCAAATGCGATGTAATGAGATGTAACTTTTATATTTTAAATGATGGTTCTTTAAATGATTAAATTCATGGTTGTACACGATCAGTTGTATAGGATCAGTTGAAGTTGCACTGGATCAGTTGTACTGTTGTGGAGTAATTGTAGTAGTACTGCATCAGTTGTATTATTGGATGAGTTGTAGTTGTACTGGTTCAATTGAATCGCACTTGATCATCTGTACTGGACTAGTTGTAGTGGTAGTTGTACTGTATCACTTGTAGGTCAAGTCAAGTCAAGAGACTTTTATTGTCATTTCAACCATATACAGCTGGTACAGTACACAGTGAAGCGAAACAACGTTCCTCCAGGACCACGGTGCTACATAAAATAACACACTGACCACATGAGATGACACGGAACTAAATAAGACCTACACATTTCTACATAAAGTGGACGTGCAAATGTGTCCAAACAACACAAGACAGTACAGTAACTACTAAAAACAGGACAATAGGCACAGTAAGTGGCCAGTACACAGTTCTAGTGTGAAAGTGTCAGATATAACAGGTAGTACAAAACGATGATGTGAATGTAAACATAACATACTATACAGTATACTAAACATACATACAATCAGTTGTAATGTACTGGAACAAATGTAGTTTACTGGATGAGTTATGTAGTGTATTGGACCAGGGTATTGTGGATCAATTATATTTGTACTGGATCAGCTGGATCAGCTGCAGTTGTACTGGATCAGCTGCAGTTGTACTGGATCAGCGGAATCAGCTGGAGTTGTACTGGATCAGCTGCAGTTGTACTGGATCAGCTGGATCAGCTGCAGTTGTACTGGATCAGCTGGAGTTGTACTGGATCAGCTGCAGTTGTACTGGATCAGCTGGATCAGCTGGAGTTGTACTGGATCAGCTGCAGTTGTACTGGATCAGCTGCAGTTGTACTGGATCAGCTGGATCAGCTGCAGTTGTACTGGATCAGCTGCAGTTGTACTGGATCAGCTGGATCAGCTGCAGTTGTACTGGATCAGCTGGATCAGCTGGAGTTGTACTGGATCAGCTGCAGTTGTACTGGATCAGCTGGATCTGCTGCAGTTGTACTGGATCAGCTGCAGTTGTACTGGATCAGCTGGATCAGCTGCAGTTGTACTGGATCAGCTGCAGTTGTACTGGATCAGCTGGATCTGCTGCAGTTGTACTGGATCAGCTGCAGTTGTACTGGATCAGCTGCAGTTGTACTGGATCAGCTGGATCAGCTGCAGTTGTACTGGATCAGCTGGATCAGCTGGAATTGTATTGGATCAGCTGGATCAGCTGGAGTTGTATTGGATCAGCTGGATCAGCTGGATCAGCTGCAGTAGTACTGGATCAGTTGTACCGGATGAATTGTAATTTTACTGGTTCCACTGCTCAATTTAACAAGTTGTAACGGTAAATTTTTTAGTTATGATCAGTTATATTTGTACTGGATCAGCTATAGCATAATACAGTAGTTAGTTGGATAAGTACAAGACAAACTGTAGTTGTACTGGATCACTAGTAGTTTTGCTGGATCAGTTATAGTTGTACTTAATCAGTTGTACTGTGATGCATTACTTGTAGTAGTGTCCTGGAGCTGTTGTAGTTGTACTGGTTCGGTAAGTAAGTGTGTTTGTGTGTGTGTGTGTGTGTGTGTGTGTGTGTGTGTGAGTGAGAGAGAGACAGAGACAGAGAGCAATATTGCTTGATCTCCATGGAGATACCAGATTCCAGTAATATAAAACTAATATCTTTACAATAACTTCTGCACTTAAGCCGCTAACGCACAATGTAACATCTCATTTTATATTATGATCCATTGTAGTTGTATTCAATCAGTTTTAAGGTATTGGATCAGTTGTAGTTGTATTAGATCAATTGTAGTACTGAATCAGGTGTAGTTGTACTGGATCAGTTGTAGTTGTATTAGATCAATTGTAGTACTGAATCAGGTGTAGTTGTACTGGATCAGTTGTAGTTGTATTAGTTCTGTTGTGGTTGTACTGGATCAGTTGTGGTGTACAAGTTGTGTAGTTGTACTGGATCAGTTGTAGTTGTATTAGATCAATTTTAAGGTATTATATCAATTGTATTTGACTGGATCAGTTGTAGTTGTACTAGTTCTGTTGTGGGTGTACTGGATCAGTTGTAGTTGTACTAGTTCTGTTGTGGGTGTACTGGATCAGTTGTAGTTGTACTAGTTCTGTTGTGGGTGTACTGGATCAGTTGTAGTGTACAGAATCAGTTGTAAGTTGTGTAGTGTACTGGATTAGTTGTAGTTCTACTAGGTCTGTTGTGGTTATACTGGATCATTTGTAAGGTTTGTAAGGCTAGTTCCCACATATCCACGACAGAACCCCCGCCTTAACTCGTGGCTCCCAAAGCGCGTAACAAGTTCGGAAGGATGTCCTGGATAACGAGACCAGAGGTCCTTAAGCGCATCAAAATTCAATTGAGTGTCATCTCTCGCATGGCCGGAAAGAGGACGCTTGATGTCTTCTCTGTGGTACAGATGCAGGGCCATCTCTTTTGCACCGCAGACAGATGATACAATATCCTCGATCTGGTACAAAGGCCACCGCACAGCCAGTGGGGGAATGAAGCCCAAGGTGGAGCCCGAGGAGGGAACGATGCTCACCATGAAGCCAGAGAGGGGAGCAATAATCTCTGCGATGTCAGAAGGGGGAGTGAAGTTCCCCGTGAGGCCAGAGGGGGGAGTGGCACTCTCTGTGAAGCATGAGGGGGGAACTATGTCCTCCGTGGAGTAAGAAGGGGGAGCAACATGCAGCGTGAAGCAAAGAAACAGAGTGACGTCTTCAGCGGAGCATAGAGACAGAGTGACGTCCTCAGCGGAGCATAGAGACAGAGTGACGTCCTCAGCGGAGCAGGATGGTAGAGTGACGTCTTTAGAAGAGCAGCAAGTCAGAGCGATGTCATCATCTGAGCGACATCCGAAGAGGTGACTAGACATCCTGGCATAGTGATGTCTGAGGTGGAGCAGGGAGGCAAAGCGGAGCTTTTGGCCGAACAGGGAGGCTGAGCGGCGTCGTCAGCTGAAGAGGGCGGCTGAGCGGCATCCTCAGCTGAACAGGGAGGCTGAGCGGCATCCTCAGCTGAACAGGGAGGCTGAGCGGCGTCCTCAGCTGAAGAGGGAGGCTGAGCGGCGTCGTCAGCTGAAGAGGGAGGCTGAGCGGCATCCTCAGCTGAACAGGGAGGCTGAGCGGCGTCCTCAGCTGAAGAGGGAGGCTGAGCGGCATCCTCAGCTGAACAGAGAGGCTGAGCGGCGTTGCATCCTCAGCTGAAGAGGGAGGCTGAGCGGCGTCCTCCGTTGATTCGGCAGGTTGAGAGAGATCCGCAGTAGGGGACGGAGGTTGGGGAAAGATCTTAGTTATGGCTTCCAGCCATGCTTCTGTGGCCCTAACCCAAGATCCCTTCCCCTCTGGTTCCAACCTCAGGTACTCCAAGATGTTCTCTTGGGTGGAAAAAAAATCTGCTGCATCTGGATCAGTTGTAGTTCTACTAGATTTATTGTGGTTATACTGGATCATGTGTAAGGTACTGGATCGGTTGCATTACTGGATCAGGTGTATAGTGTACTGGATCAGCTGTAGTTGTTCTAGATCAGTTGTCATTGTACTTGACCAGATGTAGTTGTACTACATCAGCTATGGTTGTACTGGATCAGGTATAGTTGCACTAGTTATACTGGATCAGTTGAGGTTGTACTGTATCAGATGAGTTTATACTGGATAATTTGTAAGGTATTAGAAGAGTTGTGCTTGTACTGGATCAGTTATATTTTACTGGATCAGTTGTAGTTGTACTGGAACAGTTGTAGTTGTAATGGATCAGTTGTAGTGTACTGTAACAGTTGTCCTTGTGCTTGCTCATGTGTAAATGTACTAGATCAGTTGTGGTTGTACTGGTTCCAGTATAGTTGTACTGGGCCAGTTGTGGTTATACTGGATGAGATGTGGTGTACAGGATCAGTTGTAGTTGTACTGGATTAGTTGTAGTGTACTGGACCAGTTGTAGTTGTACTAGATCCGTTGTCCTTGTACGTGATCAGTTGTGGGTGTACTTGATCAGTTGTGGGTGTACTGGATCAGTTGTGGGTGTACTGGACCAGTTGTGGGTGTACTGGATCAGTTGTAGGTGTACTGGATCAGTTGTGGGTGTACTGGATCAGTTGTAGGTGTACTGGATCCGTTGTAGTTGTACTGGATTAGTTGTAGTGTACTTTACCAGTTGTAGTTCTACTAGATCCATTGTCCTTGTACGTGATCAGTTGTGGGTGTACTGGATCAGTTGTAGGTGTACTGGATCAGTTGTGGGTGTACTGGATCAGTTGTGGGTGTACTGGATCAGTTGGGTGTACTGGATCAGTTGTGGGTGTACTAGATCAGTTGTAGGTGTACTGGATCAGTTGTAGGTGTACTGGATCCGTTGTAGTTGTACTGGATTAGTTGTAGTGTACTTTACCAGTTGTAGTTGTACTAGATCCATTGTCCTTGTACGTGATCAGTTGTGGGTATACTGGATCAGTTGTGGGTGTACTAGATCAGTTGTGGGTGTACTTGATCAGTTGTGGGTGTACTGGATCAGTTGTGGGTGTACTAGATCAGTTGTGGGTGTACGTGATCAGTTGTGGGTGTACTGGATCAGTTGTGGGTGTACTGGATCAGTTGTGGGTGTACTTGATCAGTTGTGGGTGTACTGGATCAGTTGTGGGTGTACTGGATCAGTTGTGGGTGTACTTGATCAGTTGTGGGTGTACTGGATCAGTTGTGGGTGTACTGGATCAGTTGTGGGTGTACTTGATCAGTTGTGGGTGTACGTGATCAGTTGTGGGTGTACTGGATCAGTTGTGGGTGTACTGGATCAGTTGTGGGTGTACTTGATCAGTTGTGGGTGTACTTGATCAGTTGTGGGTATACTAGATCAGTTGTGGGTGTACTTGATCAGTTGTGGGTGTACTTGATCAGTTGTGGGTGTACGTGATCAGTTGTGGGTGTACTGGATCAGTTGTGGGTGTACGTGATCAGTTGTGGGTGTACTAGATCAGTTGTGGGTGTACGTGATCAGTTGTGGGTGTACTGGATCAGTTGTGGGTGTACTGGATCAGTTGTGGGTGTACTAGATCAGTTGTGGGTGTACGTGATCAGTTGTGGGTGTACTGGATCAGTTGTGGGTGTACTGGATCAGTTGTGGGTGTACTTGATCAGTTGTGGGTGTACTTGATCAGTTGTGGGTGTACGTGATCAGTTGTGGGTGTACTGGATCAGTTGTGGGTGTACGTGATCAGTTGTGGGTGTACTGGATCAGTTGTGGGTGTACTTGATCAGTTGTGGGTGTACTGGATCAGTTGTGGGTGTACGTGATCAGTTGTGGGTGTACTGGATCAGTTGTGGGTGTACTTGATCAGTTGTGGGTGTACTGGATCAGTTGTAATCGTTCAGGTTCAGGTGTAATGTATAGGATCAATTGTAGTTGTACTGGATCAGTGTAGTGATCAGCATCAGTAGTAAACTGTGTAGTGTAGTGTAATAGTAGATCAGTTGTGGTTGTACTGGATCAGGTTTTTGTGTACTAGTTCAGCTGTAGTTGATCTGATACTGTAGTTACTGTACTGTAGCTGTAGGTGTGTGTGTGTGTGTGTGTTAACAATGTTAGTTTATTTAAAATCTGTCCAGTGACCATTCAAAACCAGCTCAGTGATCAACGAAACATGTCCAATTCCAAAGCTCGCCATATATTTCAAACATATCACATATTTATAACGAAACAGTTTTAATACTACAGGTTTCCTAAACAGTAATTTAATTGTTGTCATTCAATTTCATATTATTATTTATGGGTGTCTTAGGTTTTGAGCAAATATGAACAACCAGTACAACGGTGTCAGTGTGCCTTGACATAATTTCTACAAGTCTCTGGAACGGTACTGGAGGGATTCTTTCCAAAGATATATACCCTGATGATGGTGAGCACTTTTTAATACATCAGTCTGAAACCTCCCATAGGTGTTCAGTTGGGTTGAGATCTGCTGACTGCGAAGGCCATAGCATAGCATAGACATCGGATTTACATTCTCCTACATCAGTGTATGGGGTAGAGTTATTCTGGAAAAATAAAAACCATGGACAGAAATTTTTCATCATAGGTAAAGGTGTGCAGTCAGAAGAACTTTTGATTTGCAGTGACTTTTCACTCTAAGGAGATAAGTGGACCCAAACCATGCAAAATGCCCTCTGCAGTATAACAGAACCAGTAAATCCCTGCACTCTAGGGGTCAACCATTCAAGCCTGTCCGGTTCTCTTGGTGTAGCCACACATGCACTCACCCACTTGTTGAGACGAATACATGGATTAAAATGTTTGCAGCCATGGGCTCTGCATCATTGGTCTGAGGGGCTTGCAGCTTGATACTACTACTACTAGTAGTAGTAATAGCCCTGATCTCAGTTGTGATAAAGTGCTTAGAAAGGCTGGTCAGAGATTTCAGCGCTTCTTCATTACCTGACACCATGGAGCCATTACAATTCACATACCGTTACGATCGATCTACCGATGACGCCATCACACACCTCCTACACACAACCCTGATCCATCTGGACACTAAGAAGGGAAATTATATTAAAATGCTGTTTGTTGACTACAGTTCAGCATTTAACCCTATAATTCCCTCCAAACTCACCACCAAGTTGGAGGACCTGGGACTCTGTGTCAGTGAATCTCCAACTTCCTCACAGGCAGACCACAAGCAGTATGGGTGGGCAGACATGTCTCACCCTCCCTCACCCAGGGTTGTGTCCAGAACCTGCTGCTGTACTCATTGTACACTTATGACTGTGTGGCCACGTCCAACTATACCACTATTGTCAAGTTTGCTGATGATACTTTTGTGTTGGGCCTGATCTCTGATAATGACGAGAAGGTCTGAGCTCTCTGACCTGCAGGCTATTTACAGCAAGTGGTGCTGGACCAAGGCCAGGAAGATAGTAAGAGACCTCAGCCATCCAAACAATGGATGCTTACACTTCCTGAAGGCCAACACAGAGAGAATGATGAGCAGTGTCTTCCCACCAGGAGAACACCTAGGACTAGACCTTGGATTTGTTTGCACAACACCCACACCACCTACATTCCTCTTAATATACATGTATTACCCCCATATTTATAAATATTTATTATATAGTTAGCAATTTATTGCACAGCATTGTAATAGTACATAAAATTGCACATAGCTGCACTTTATTCCAAATATACTCCATATTGTTGGTGCCATCTATCTATTAGATCCTTTCTATTATATTTTTGTATTTTTCCTTTTTCTAATTGTATACAAGTAAGTTCTTGGTTACGTCAATTCTATTTTTATGTCATGGACAGCCGTAAAAAGCATTCCACTGCATGTCGAACTGTGTATGGTTTTGTGTGTGACCAATAAAAGTAAGCATAATTAAATTTGATGGCTGCAACACGTCTCAAAAAAGACGTGGGACGGGGGCAACAAAAAGCTGGAAAATAAGTGTTAGTAAAAAGAAACAGCTGGAGGTTAATTGGGAACAGGTCAGTAACATGATTGGGTATAAAAAGAGTATCTTAGAGAGGCAGAGTCTCTCAGAAGTAAAGATGGGCAGAGGTTCACCAATCTGCGAAAAACTGCGTCTACAATTTGTGGAACAATTTCAGAATAATGTTCCTCAACGTAAAATTGTGAAGACTATGAATATCTCATCATCTACAGTACATAATAACATCAATATATTCTGAGAATCTGGAGAAATCTCTGTGTGCAAGGGACAAGGGTGAAAATCAGTCTTGCATGCCCGTGATCTTCGGGCGCTCAGGCGGCACTGCATTAAAAACAGGCCTGATTCTGTAATGGAAATCACTGCATGGGCTCAGAAACACCTCCAGAACTCACTGTCTGTGAACGCAGTTCGCCGTGTCATCCACTAATGCTGGTTAAAGCTCTATCATGCAAAGAAGAAGCCATGTGTGAACATGATCCAGAAACACTGCCGTCTTCTCTGGGCCAAAGCTCATTTAAAATGGACCGAGGCAAAGTGAAAACTGTTCTATAGTACAGACGAATCGAAATTTGAAATTCTTTTTGGAAACCATGGACACCGTGTACTCTAAACTAAAGAGGAGTAAAGAGAAGAGGGACCATCCGGCTTTTTATCAGCGCTCAGTTCAAAAGCCTACATCTCTGATGGTATGGGGTGCATTAGTGCCTATGTAATGGGCAGCTTGTACATCTGGAAAGGCGACATCAATGCTGAAAGGTTTTAGAGCAACATATTCTTCCATCCAGATTCCATCCCATCTTTACATCTGAGAGACTCCGCCTCTCTAAGATACTCTTTTTATACCCAATCATGTTACTGACCTGTTGCCAATTAACCTTCAGCTGTTTCTTTTTACTAACACTTACTTTTCCAGCCTACGTTGCCCCCGTCCCAACTTTTTTGAGACGTGTTGCTGCCATCAAATTCAAAATTACCATATTTTTTCCTTAACACGGTACATTTCCTCAATTTAAACATTTAATATGTTTTCTATGTTCTATTGTGAATAACATATGAGTTTATGAGATTTGCAAATCACCGCGTTCTGTTTTTATTTACATTTTACACAGCGTCCCAACTTTTTTTGAATCGGGGTTGTACTATAATGAATAAGGTATGCATGTATGTACACATATTGCTATTACATGTTAGTTTAAAAAACCAAACCCGTCTTACCCTTCATTATGACATCACATTTCAACTGCAGAATTAAGGTCAATAAACCCCTAAGGATTTTGATAAAGCCTGAAAACAGTAATGGCCCAGCGGTGTGAAGTGTTTGCTGAGCATCTCCTGTGCTGTGGCTCCACCTAGTGTTAACAGTTCCTGCTGGTTTGACCTGTGCCAAGCTGGTCAACTGTGCTAAATCTACATGTGCTGCAAATGAAAGTGAATCATAAATTACTGCATGTGATTGTCATGGAACTGAAAGACAAACCTGCACACCTAAGGTCAAAAAAAAAAAAAAAGGTTTTATTCAATTACATTTGTATTCAATTTTATTTATGTAGTTCTTCATATTTTTATTTATATAGTGCTTTTAATAATGAACAAAGCAGCTTTACAGAAATCTTCATACATATTTCTGTCTCTTTTTTTTTTTTTTCGCGTTAAGCATGCCAATCCTAGTTTATTGGTGTTTTTTCATGTTTTTATCCAGGCATAAATTTCATGAGTTTTCAGTCTGAGCCATGTTGTAAAACAGCCGAGTCCCCATCTGATGTCTGGTATAGAGGCTATTATTTCCTAATACAATAAATATACTTTGGGGGAAACTAAGGAACTGTTAGTGGAATTAGGGACACTTGCACGCCTGTAATTCAAGTTCCCTTAACTCATGAAGCCTCAGCAATCAAGCAAGGGATACTGAACATTTTCTTTTACTTACCAGTCCATCCATTAATTAATATAATAGAAATATGTTTTGATATTATTCGTGATTAACATTGTAGCAGGTGGCAGCATGGTTTAGTGAAAGTCTGCAGTGGGAGGGTGGGATTTGGGGGATGAGCTGAAAGGGTGATGCATGATGTGACACACCTCTATTTCGGAAGTCTACCAGAAGCAATCTGTCTGCCAATTTACAGAAAAATGCATCCAATCTGATTGGGAGAAACTTCATCAGACAGCAAGAAAATGACCAAAAACACACTGCCAACACAACAAGGTGTAGGGGGATGAGATTTTAGACTGGCCAAGTCAATCACCAGACCTTAGCCCAGTTGAGCATGCAGAGGAGACTGAAGGGAGAAACCTCCCAAAACAAACAACACCTGATACAAGCCTGGAAAAGTATCACAAAAGATGAATGAAACAGTTTGGTGATGTCAGTGGGGTGCTGGTTTGATACAAACAATGGATATGCAACCAAATATTATGTGTTATTTACTTTCATTTACTTTTAGACCGTCTGTCCCTATACTTTTGCTGACCTAAAAATCGGGTGATGTGCCTGTTCTAAGTTGTTTAACACATCTAGATGTAAATATCAGGACATGAAAGCTGAAAGCTCTTGTCTCGTATTCGTCTTTTGATCTCAAACTCAAATGTCATCAGTGTATGCCAAAAACAAAAGCCTTGCTGTTCCAATACTTTCGGATGGAACTTTATATTTGTACTGTTTCAAAGCACTGCTGTTGGAGTCTTTAATCAATATATATTGCTTTAAGGTCTTTAACACTGCATTCTACATTATTACATCATAAATCAAGTTGCTGGCGAGTCATATTGTATCAAATGTCTTTCTGTCAGAAAGTATATTGGAATGTTGTTGGGTGCACGGTGGTTTACTGGTTAGCACGTTCGCCTCACACTGCGTGTGCGGAGTTTGCATGTTCTCCCCGTGCTGCGCGGGTTTCCTCCGGGTACTCTGGTTTCCTCCCCCAGTCCTACAAGCATAGTAGGCTGATTGGCGTGTCTAAAATGTCTGTAGTGTGTGAATGTGTGTGTGATTGTGCCTTAAGAAGGATTGGCGCCCTGTCCAGGGTGTACCCCGCCTTGTGCCCCATGCTCCCTGGGATAGGCTCCAGGGTCCCCACGACCCTGTGGGATAAGTGCTATAGAAAATGGATGGAATGTTGTTCTTTTATTAAGATGTGCATTTTACAGTCACCAAAATTACAACCTGATGTTGACTGAAATACCCTCATATTAGAAATAGAACCTTAGCCTGCTCTCATCACACATCACCTTCAGGACAGATACATCTGTTAACACACACACACACACACACACACACACACACACACAATTTATGTTCAGGATTTTAGCATTAAAACATGCTACTCATGCTACACAGATGCTATTCCGATCCAAACAGCTCAGATCCCATACCTTGCTTGACAGGATCTTTCCTAAGGTGGAGACGGTGTCCTAAAGGACCACGTTGTCAATGGACCTGTCCAAATTTTGAATAAAAACTATTTCCCGCTCTGCTGTTCTGCACTGACGGGTCCCTCTGGGTCCACATAATGTGCACAGGCCATCCCATAATCATATCAGAATTGAACTTTGCAAAGCTTGCTCAGCTGAGGGAGTCACAGTTCATTGACTTCATTAAAAAGGCTGTTAGTGTCTACTGCAATATACATAACAGTACTATATATACAGTACCCTTCAGAATTATTGACACCGTTTATAAAAAAAATGACCATTTATTATTGTATATAATAAACATTACACACAATAATTCAAATTTTGCACTGAAACAACAGGAGAAAGTAATTCTGTTTGTTTTAATAGAAAATTAATTATCACTAAAACTGCCTTTTTTTTAATTGTAGTATTCCATCCATTCATCTTCTATACCGCTTTATCCTTTTCAGGGTCACGGGGAATCTGGAGTCTATCCCAGGGAGCATGGGGCACAAGGCGGGGTACACCCTGGACAGGGTGCCAATCCATCGCAGGGCACAATCACATACACACTCACATTCATACACTACGGACACTTTAGACACGCCAATCAGCCTACCATGCATGTCTTTGGACTGGGGGAGGAAACCAGAGTACCCGGAGGAAATCCCCGCAGCACGGGGAGAACATGCAAACTCCGCACACGCATGGCCCCGGTGGGAATCGAACCCCCGACCCTGGAGGTGTGAGGAGGACGTGCTAACCACTAAGCCACCATGCGCCCCAATTGTAGTATTGTCTCGCAAAAATATATAATATTATATGTGCCAAAATGATTATGATATGAGAATGATAACATTCTTTTGTCATCTATTACCGCTGGAAAAATCAAAGAATATTCAACGTTATTCAACGATATTAAAAACATACATAAGCATAAGTACACTGTTACGTCCAGAGACGTATTCTTTATTGTTATGGTCCATCAGAAGAGTTGTGTTTTCTTTAATGGTGTTTTTGTGTGGGGTTTTTTTTCTGTCTTTCCCTCTCTGTTTCTCCTTTGGCTCCTCCTACTCAATCTGTCTGGCGTGTAGCTGATTTCCCCAGCTCTACCTGCTTACCAGTCAAGAGTGAGCCAGCATCAAGTCAGAGAAGAAACGGCCAAAGTTGGAGAAATGTTCCACCAAGAGCGCGTATCCCCAGAGCGCTATTATAGTAATTCTTATTGATTGTTGTGAGTGTCTCTAACATTCTATTCCTGTAGTTTAAGTGTGGAGGTTAATGCTATATCCATCCATCCATCCATCTTCTATACCGTTTATCCTTTTCAGGGTCACGGGGAACCTGGAGCCTATCCCAGGGAGCATGGGGCACAAGGCGGGGTACACCCTGGACAGGGTAGGTTAATGCTATAATTTATTTTTATTAGTCCTTTCTATTTTTTTATTTTGTTTTGTTTTATTGCTGTGGCTGTTAATACCAAGTTTAGTTACCTAATAGTTGTTTATTTGGAAGTTATAGGGAGGCGGGTGCCATTAAAAAGAACAAACTGTTTTCTCCTGTTTTGGGGCTAGGAAGGGAGTTGGGGTACAATTGTTTTACTTTTCTTTGGTTGTTTAGTTAGAGGGTTAAATTCCCCAGTAAGACTGTTCTTGTTATTTTGGCTTTGCTGTCTTCTGAATCCATTACGTGCCTTTAATTTTTTAATGGCAATGATTTGTCTTTGTTCCATGACGTAAATAAAAATTGTTACGGTAATTCGTTTGCTTGTGGTGCTGCGTCAGGGCTCAGTCCAATGCTCTTAAACCTTGCTGTGTCTGGCTATCCCCCTAGATTTACGTGGGGGGGCGTAACCAACTGGGGGCTCGTCCGTGATTTAGTTCAATCATTTTGTGGATAATTTATTTATTTTTTGATAGCCTGGCTTGTCATAGTTATCATGAGTTTCTTGGCAGCTTTGCACTTGTGTGGGTGAGGAAGTGTACACTTTATAATTGAGTATGGAATTTGACTTGGTCAGAGTTTACTGTCTCTGACAGTGGAAGAGTTTGACAGATGTAGGAAAAAAAAGATCTGATTGTGATTTGCAGTTTCCTGTCAAGAAGCAGGCAAAGAAACAACGCATCAAAGATGAGTTGTACCGAGAGCTTGTCCAAGCAGGTATGCTGCCAGAGGATGAAGCAATTTCTGTTCCTAGTAAAGAGGTGATTCGAGTTCTGATCCTTTCGAGTGCGCTTCATTTAAACGAATTAGATCTCGAACTCCAGGAGCATGAAACTGTTGAAGTTGAGAGCTCTGGAAAGTGAGGCGGCTCGAGATGTTAAGCTTCGAAAGCTACGTACACTCTATAGTAGGCCAGTTCCATTGTCTAGGTCTCGTCCTCCGGTGTTTTTGCACCACTAGAGACAAATTTTGATGTGGGTTGGTATGTAAAATCGGTCCCTCCCTTAGTGAAGGTGAAGTGGACGCATACTTTATTGCGTTTGAGCGTATTGCCACAAAATTGAACTGGCCAAGGGATTTGTGGGCTCTTTTGGTGCAGAGCAATATTGCCGGAAAAGCTCACTGGTGTTGCCAGTTGAGAGTTCGTTAGATTATGACACCGTTAAGTCTGCGGTGCTCCGTGCATATGAATTGCTCCCTGAAGCGTACAGGCAAAAGTTCCAAGCTGTGATTTGGAATACTTCCCAATCAGCACAGAAACTGTTCAAGAAACAAAAATCTGACCATTCCTGGACCCTACTGAAAACCGGAATTGACTTGAAATACATTTATATACTACTATTGTATAAGACGTTTTGAGGGTGTCCACTGCACATCATGTTGGATCAATAGCAACTGATTCTGATTTTATTCACAGCGTTCCTTTGTTGATTCGAATACAGTATTACAGCCGTTCCTATTATATAAAATTCTCATGATTTAAAAAGTCTGGCTGTGTCTGCTAAACAGACTAGAGGCTAGTGATAAACAATTTGAGTATTTACACTATTTATAAATTTATTTTTTTTTTTTTAACAATCTTTCACTCCCATTGAGAATATGGATTAGTTGCTATTTAAAACTAACTGACTGCTATAGTTTGCCCATACCTTGAGGAAGGGGGAAAAAAAACTGTTTGAGCTCAACAAACACATTACTCACTCATCTGAGTGACGCAGCTGTGAAAGCGCGCACACACACACACACACATTGCTAAGCGGTGTGAAGTCAGCTCAAGGACTCTGCCAGATACACAGGAAATAGATCACAATTTGACACCCAGAGCGCGCACACACACACACACACACACACACATTCTAAACAACGCTTAATTTTTAAAGGGAACGTTTCTTAAATTCTCCAGCAGAAGTTTGTCCTGGACGACATCACACTATAAAAACAAACTGTTCATTAAATATTCTCCAGCCCAAAAAAGGCCTGACGTGTAATTCCCAGTAATTCGTCCAATCATGATCAGGAGCGTGCTGGCGTTTGGTTATTCGGCTGTTTTGTTTAACAGTTCTGAATATTTTTGGCTGTAGATTACCAAAACAGGCCCTGACAGGCAATAGAGCGAGTTCTCTGAGAACTAATCTGAGAAGCCAGCGAGCCATCGTTATGCTTATCATGTGAGTTTACAACTTTAAAAAATAATATCGTAACTGTAGCTTCACACGCATCGCGAATAGGAATAGGATCCAGTGCGACCCAGATAGTTTTCTGACCGTGAGTGAGGGAGTGATCATAACTGTGAATTTCCCCTACACTCTTAAAAAATAAAGCTTCTTTAATGGGTCTCAACAGCACCATAGGTTCAGCAAAGAACCACCTTCTTGTCAAGAACCATTTTTCACTGTACAGGGTACCCGAGTTAAGCTACATGCTTCTTTGGAGATTAAACTCGTTTATTCATTATTCTTTATGGCTCATTATTGGTTCTTCAGAGCAGTGTATGGGTTCTTCAATGTATCATCCCTTAACAGGATATAGTGAACCCTATAAGGTTCTTTGAGGTTCTCCTGGCATCACTTTGGTTTCTTAAAGCACGAACTCATTTTTTTAATTAAAAGAACGAATGCTGACATGGTTTCTTGTTGCACTGCTATTAGTTTACCCAAAATAGGTGGTAAATAAATGGTTCTCTAGGAACTTAAGTTATTTTTTGTGCGACTTAAAAGGGTTCTCCTGTGGCATCAGTCTGAAAAACCCTTTCCGGTCCTAACTGGACCCTTTATTTTTAAGAGTGTCTGCGTGAGTGTGTATGAACGTGAGTGAATGAATGAATATGTCCAGCGTGTAGCAAATCCTAGATCTGACGAGCAATGCATGTATCTTTCTAGCAAGCATTAGCTTGCTCATAGCTATCCTGTTTGTATTGGAACTGAAGTTGATGAGCGATTGCAAGTAAACGGGTTTATTTCTGCTTAAAAATGCTGACCAATAAGGAAAGATTGCATGCTGTTTGTAGTTTTTTTTTTATTTCAAATAGTGGTTTTATCATAAATCATGATAAAAGGATAAGCAAGTTATTGTGATTGAACAATATATCAACACGTCTGTCTTCTTGATTAATAACGACCAGCATAGAACGATACATGCAAGTAAAGACAGGATACAGAATACAAATTATTATTAAAATATACAGCAATAATCACTCGTTTAACAATAGTGAACGATGATTATTGGAAGGCTAACGACGAATATGCTTATGAGCTCGGTTGAATTCTGTATATGGCTCTGACCATGCTGTGGGAGCTCGGTGGTTGTGGCTTTGTGCTAACATCCATAAGGCTGCGAGTTCAAATCCAAGCACTGAAGGTTCGAGTACACCTCCGTCTGAACAGGATTCTAGTGCCTTCGGGGCATTAAAGTTTCGGCATAATTTCGGAAAAGTCGCTCTAAGAAACATCCTGGTCGGACCTCTTATAGCACGCACCCCGTCTTTAAACGCACGCCACGTCAGAGTTCGTAAGCTCCTCCTACTGTCCTGAAAGACTATAAAAGTTCATCCCATGAGCAGTTTTATAAAATGCGCCAATAAAACCTAAATAAATAAATAAATCTTCCAAAGGAATAAATGAAAATCGAACGATTCGTATGAAATATTAGGACCTCGGCATGGCCGTAAAATTCCACACAGCAGTTTTTTGACTACTTTTAGAAGACTGTTATATAGCGATCCAGGCCTTTTGTATTTACAAACAGCTCTTCACTGTAGATCTACGTTAACGACTTCTTCCCGATTCTGACACAGGAAAGAAATCGGATATACGATCTATGTAACTTTTAGTGCAGCTTTAACTGTGCATGCATGTTTCTTCATTTACGAGCGCTGACATTTAAGCAGGAAATAACAGGCTACGTGTCGTGAGGCTAACCGAAATCGGTGTCCCTTCTTGTGTCAGACTTGCAAAGATAACGGTTTTACAAAATATGAAACGAATAGACGATGTAATCTGTAAAATAATGATGGTTTTAGATAATGTTTGATTCCGATTCCACACACACACACACACACACGCGCGCGCGCTGCCACTGAGAGATAAACTGATGTAAGCTAACGAGATATCAGGGAATCGATCTCGCGTGGCTACATTGAGAACAGTTTTCTGGAAATCTGTGTCTGTATCCACTCTGAGGAAAATACAAATCGAATTGCATTAAGTACAGTAAGTCAGTCACGAAGCTCGGTATCAAGGCAGGAAAGCTATGTGATACTGTGATAATCAACACTATTATTATTGTGGATTCAAAATCTACCGTAGTCACTACCCCTGCTCTCCTTTCAGGAGGAATCTGCAGGTAGAAATTTTCAGTAGTATCTAGCTACAGCCACCAACTCCAGTTGGTGATCGTGAAACCCCTGACAGATGCTCGTTAGTCTTTCAAAACAAACGTACGACTCGTTACTCATTACATGGGACGCTGAATGTTTTTTTTTTTCATGCACAGAATAATCTCAGGAATGCAAAAACTTTTGATAATTTGATACACATTTACATCTAGGGTGTATTCTCACCTCACCTCACCGCGCCCGGTGTTCCTGGAACAGGTTCTGGATCCAGCACGAGCCTGATCAGGATAAACTAAATAGACCGTTCGCTTTCAACGAAAGATTGCGAATTCCGCTGACCTGAGCGAAAGCGACCACTGGTGACTAGATGTGGGCGTGTCCAGCAATGCGAAAAAGTTGCAACGTTTTATGCAAGTTTGGAGCAACTCGCTGCAGTAGGATTGAGGACAGTGGAGCGCGCGTGATCCGCCATGCTGTCTACGAGTCCGAATTGTTTTGCGGACCCAGACGGTCCGGCGCTTGCACTGCGGATAAATGTCAAAGAGCACGCACTGCTTCTCCGTCATCTCCTAGGATACAACGGATATACGCACTCGTGAATTTTATATACAAAATTGATTTGTCAAAAGTAGAATGCTAGTTGTGCCACCTACTGATAAATGTTACTATGGCAACCAGTAGTAGGAACACCTACAGGTGACTTTATAGTACAGGGACTGGCAACCTGCAGCCATAAAATCGCTATACGTCTGAGCGTACCTTTCCACTCCTGAGATAAAGTATGTCCAATTAAGAAGGCAGTGTCAAGACAGCTGTCTTTTAAGATTCTTAAATAATGGACAAATCTGAAGGCAGCATCAGATTCTTCTACATGATGATTGTGTTCACCAAATGAAAAGTTCCACGAACAATAAAAAAGCGGACAGGAATGCTGCTCTCACACAAGATGGTGGTGATATTGAAAACCATGACAACGGCAGAAGTAATTATTGTGATATGGATATTTCATATTTGCACATCTAGTTGACGACGATCAATGATAATTCATTGACGATGAAGGTTAGGTTTGAGGGGGTCCGGGGCTTTTGTTATGACTTTTCTCTTAACTTCAGTAATATAAAATCCAGCTAAGTCACTCCTCATCCAAATTCTTGAGAATGAGGTTCTAGTCATCTTTTTATTTCTGGTATCCAGCCCAAAAAGCTCTGATGTATACTTCCCAGTGATATGTCAGGTTCTGATTTAAAAAAAAAAATATTTCAAAATAGAAACAGCCAGCCTTATACAGCAACATGTGCCAGTAAAAATGAGAGGCACATACAGAGTGAATATGAATATTAATGAATAAAGTTTCACTAAAAGATTTCAGAAATCATGGAAAACTATTTAAAAAAAAAAAAAAAAAATGCCCTCTAGGCCTTTTTAAAAATGGCAGGAATTCATACTAAAACCAGTCTTGGACGGATTCCACGTTTCTGCTCTTTAAGACAGAACGCAGGCATCTGGATCTCTTACATTTCTGGCCTCGTTGCTATTCTTCAGTTCACGCTCCCCATCTTCTTGCAAAACTGCATCTAATGGCCCATCAGGAGTTGAAGATCCAGGTGAGAAATCTGATGGTGCATCTTCATAGCCACTGCTCTCGTCATAATCTTCACCATCCTGAGCGTTTTGGCTGCTTGCCTCCGGTGTAGCCTGCTCAGAACCAACCACATGTGCTTCTTTGACCGCTTCTTCGTCCACCGGAGTTCCTCCAGCGGCATCGTGTTTGATTACGCCCGTCACTATTTTTCTGTTCTTGAAAAGCAGATATGTTGTAGAAGCAAAACTGGCGAAAGTGTTTGTAGAGCCTGTCGGTTGTGAAGCTGTGTCGACTGGTTTAGGTGCCTCTTTAGACACGGGTCCATCCACTTCGACGGCAGGATTATCAGTCATCTCAACAGCTTCCTTCTGGTCTTGTGTTATACTTTCAGCTGGAACTGAAGTTTTCTCCTGGTGACAGTAAAGAAAAGAAAACTGATGATCGAAAAGAAAATCCAGCACACGGTAGTTATACAATGAATCTTATACTAACGTTCTAGCCGGACTGCGCCCTTTAATATTCTACGGGATTTCAATAATTTAGATAAACTACTGAAGGCTAAGAGTGACAAGCAAACTTGCTCCTTGTAGTGTAAAATATTAAAAATGCTTGTTCAAACCAGCATGTTCCATTAAACATTCAACAAAAAAAGATTAAAAACACGTAAACCTCAGCTTTGTCCTGTGGGTGTGGCTTCATTGTACCGAGCTTGAGTCAAACCGTACTGAGTGTATTGAAAAGATTGTCGGTATGAGTATCAGACTTATTTTGATTTCATTTGTGTTTTAAGCGTTAAGTCTGTATTATCCAAATTAAGTTATTCACTGAATGAGACCTGAGCGTATCCTGTTTCAGTAAGTGCAATCTTTAGGCTATACAAGACAGACCACCCACAGCAATCTTTAGGGCGTCCATTAGGGCTGCACAATTAATCGAATATCGATCTCCATGATGATTTTGACCGCCCACGATTACATGAACACGATCGACTGTGATATTGACGTTAAAGTTCGTCCTCCGCTCATAGAAAACTCCGCTGCAGATCAAATCAAGCGCCTCCTAAACTTACAGCCGATCGCCATAGAGCGGCGCAGGGATGACATCGTTTTGTAACGCCAAAACCCGGAAACGAGTTATCACACTGCCAGCTTTGCTTCGTACTCCAGCGCTTGCGTGAGGGGAAATCATGACACTAACAAGTCGCTAAACGGGATTACAGACGTTGTCAGGGACATTAAACGTCATCACGCCGAACAGGAAAAAGTCTGTTTGCAGATAAACTGGTTCAGGTTTGCTGTGCACAATCCCCCCCCCCCCCAAAAAAAAAACCGTGGATGAAGATTCGTATTCTGGAATCCGTATTCTGGAAAATGTTTTTAAATAAAGTTTGGAAAAGTTGTGGGGAGCTCGGTGATGGTGATGTTGAAGTGACCGTGGTGTAGTTCGTTTATAGCGTACGGTTAGTTGTTTATTTCTGGCGATTGTATTTAGGCTTCAATAATCCAAAAGCCTATGTGAAAATCCTATTGGGTTTTTCCATCGAGGGAACCGGTGCGATGATGACGTCCGGGTTCCGGTACAAAATGACGTCATCCCTGCGTCAGCGCTCTATTGGGTGATCAGTCTGCGTCTCTCCTCCTGTAAACACTGTTACTGCCTTCTCTCCATTCGCCTCAACGGTTTTCATTTGGTTGCATATTGTTATATTTGACACATATTTTAATTTGGTTGATGGCATTTTTATTTTTTTACTTATCCTATATGTTGGATAGAATTTTATTTATATTTTGCTTCTACGAGATGATGCACTTTAAGGACCAGTCTAATTTGATGCAAAGATTTGTACATTATCAGGAATGTAGCACGACATGGAGGTGAAAGCGGCGGTCTGTTGATTTAAATGTGAAAGTGTAATAAAAATATGTCGTCCCTAAAATCAATCAATAATCGAGATCTCAGTATTGATCAAAATAATCGTGATGATCATTTTGACCACAACTGTGCAGCCCTGGCGTCCATGTGGTACCATCCACAGCAATCTCACAGCAAACTTTAGGCTGTCCATGTGGGCCATTGCCAGCAGCAGTGAGTGATTCGCAGATAAAGTTAAATCTCAATCAGCAATCTCTTCTCACATCAGGTTTCCCTCGCTAGGTTAGCTTCCATTTGAAAGATTACACATTCCTCCTTTTGAAAGCATGAGCTGATAGACACCCACGATTGGTGTTGTCTCCATTTAGTTGTCCAGAAATGTATATCTTCTTCTTCAGTGTGTGTGTGTGCAATCTAAGAGCCCTAGACAACTGTCAAAAGGAGAACTGGAACCACTACTGGTACCTCAAAGGCCATGGACTCACCTCTTGGTGCATTTTGTCAGGAGGCCGGACTAACATACTCGTAGTGGTAGAATTGTTCTCTAAAGGATGTTGTATAATCCCTCTCTGATCCCCTGGTCTCCCCACAACCTACCAGATGGGTAGGTGAAAAGACTCCAAATGCTCAGGCAATTTGTTCTTTACATTTATTTTCTCTTTGTGTTTTTCATCCTGACTGATACGAGGCACTGTTTTAACACTGTTAAAATGCTACATTAAAAAGTGCTAATCGTTGTTATTAGGGACGTGAAAGTCAGTTGAAATTGTAACAGGAAAAACTCAAAGCATGCTCTCTGAGGCATAACACGGTAGTGAGATTTACCAGATCTATATTTATCACATAACAGGAACTTGTGTAACATTGTACATCAACATTTGATTATAGCTCCCTGAGTGGGCGGTGCAGTCTGACTGCTGTTTCATTGACGCTTCGTTTTCCAGCTAGGGCTTCTGAATATTGGCTGAATTCTGTATTGACATTACAGAAACTCAAAATCCAAACAAAGACAGCCATTTGCCATGATGTTACACCCTAAAAAAAGACCTTGTGTCTACTAGAATCTCCGAATGCTACTGTAAGAGGAGGAGCTTTCTGCATTGATGGGCAATATGACACACCTGGTTGGATGTTGGTGGTCCGACAGAATGTGAGATGAACTTACTGCGGCACTTGAAGGTTCGTTAACCCTTTAGAATTTTCTACATTTCTACATAAATATGACCTAAAACATCATGCGATTTTCACACAAGTCCTAAAATTATATAAAGGGAACCTAATTAAATGAATCAAACAAAAAATATTATACTTGGATATTTATTGAGGGGAAAATGATCCAATATTACATCTTACATCTGTGAGTGGGAAAAGTATGTGAACCTTTGCTTTCGGTGTCTGGTGTGATTCCCTTGTGCAGCGATAACTGCAACTAAACGTTTCCAGTAACTGTTAACCAGTCCTGCACAAGCCATGATACTACCGCCACCATGTTTTCACAGATGGGATAAGGTTCTTATACTGGAATGCAGTGTTTACCTTTCTCCAAACATAACGCTTCTCATTTAAACCAAAAAGTTCTATTTTGGTCTCAAACATCCACAAAACATTTTTCCACTAGCCTTCTGGCTAGTCCAGGTGATCTTCAGCGAACGCAGATGGCAGCAATGTAATTTTTGGAGAGCGGTGGTTTTCTCCTCGCAACCCTGCCATGCACACCGTTGTTGTTCAGTGTTCTCCTGGTGGTGGATTCATGAACATTAACCAGTGTGAAAGAGGCCTTTAGTTGCTTAGAAGTTACCCTGGGTTCGTTAGTGACCTCGTAGACTATTACACCTCCTGCTCTTGGAGTGATGTTTGTTGGTAGACCGCTCCTGGGAGGGTAATAATGGTCTTGAATTTCCTCCATTTGTACACATTCTGTCTGAATGTGGATTGGTGGAGTCCAAACTCTTTAGAGATGGTTGTGTGACCTTTTCAGGCCTGATGATCATCAGGAACTCTTTTTCTGAGGTCCTCAGAAATCTCCTTTGTTTGCGCCATGATACACTTGTTGTGAAGATCAGACTCTGATGGATCGCTGTACTTTAAATAAAACAGGACATTCACTCACACCTGCTCGTCATCCTATTGACTGAAATCACCTGACTCTAATCTCACCTTCAAATTAACTGCTAATCCGAGAGGTTCTCATACTTTTGCCTCTCACAGAAATGTAATACTGGATCATTTTCCTCGATAAATAAATGACCAAGTATAATATTTGTCTCGTTTGTTTAATTGGGTTCTCCATGTCTACTTTTAGGTCTTGAGTGAAAATCTGACGTTTTAGGTCAAAATTATGTAGAAAAAGACTTTCGAGCACCACTGTAAACTCACAGCTTATTATTTCAGTCATTCATCTTAAAGCTTATTCGTCTGTAACTACTAAAATGTAATAAACATGTCATTCTAATGACACTAAAGGTATGTAGTAACTAAGGAATGTAAGTCTAGAACAACTGATGGACCAGTAAACTTTAGGGTTTGCTAATGATTTGTTTTCTTAATATTCTATATTAATTTTTGTAATTGTTTTCATTTTTCTGGTAATACTCCAGAAAATTCAACGTGTGTTGTCTATATATATATATATAACGTTTGTAACATACCGTGGAATATGAAACGACACTTCCAAAAAACCGATCGTACTCCTTTTCTGTCATTACAATAACTTCTTCACAGAGCCCTAAAATGTAATGCGAGCAGGCTGGCTTGCATACTGCTGTTTCTCATTGACAAGCATAGCATTCTCTCACCTCCTTTAACTGCTCCAACTTCTGCATCAGCAATGCAACAGTGTCCTCCAACTTCCTTCTCTTCTCCCTCTCTTGCTCCAGCTCCTGCAGGCAAACAGCGACAGAGAGAGACGGTATAGCGATAGGGACTTATCCGTTGATCCAAACTTCATTCGTTTGCTAAATACAGTTCATAATCCAGCTCTTTTGACTCTACTATATTTGCTCATATTTCTAGCTGTAACAGTTGTATACATTGAAAGATCATCTACAACAGTCAAAACAGATTCAATACTTTCTTGAATTTGGGACATTACCTCCTAATTGGTCCAGATTATCACAAGACCTTGTTTTCCCCGTTCGTATGCTCCCTCAACTCGGATTTCCTATTCCTGAACTCGGAATGATCTCAATTCAACTCGCCTCAAAACAAAGTAGCCCTTCTTACCTTTTAAATAACATTACTTTGTTAAATCTATAACATTATACATCTTATAGAGGATAGACATGAAGAGGCGTTCATGGTTTTTCCCCACTTTGTAGCTTGAATGCACAAAAGGTATAAAATGAAGTAATTCCAAGCTCCAAATTCCCACTTCCTAGTTAATTCAAACGCAGCACAAGTCCAGGAGTCTAGCCCTGCATAGTCCAATGTGATGTACGTCATCTAGTAAGCCAGCCTCTGTTTAGACAAGGAGCTCTTTTTCGTATCGAATGTTGGTGGTGGGGGTATGGCGGCTGGGGTGTGGTCAAGCACTGCGTTTGTGAATGGAGGGCAGAGTTCGAACGTGTGGTTTGGAGGAGCATGCACCTGTGGGTAATTGTAATAATAAGTGTTCTGTGCTGCAGTGAGCGGCAGGGGAGGAAATAAAAGCAGGGAGTGACACAAGGTGTTCCAAACCTGCCTCCAGCTTCCTCATTTCCACTCAAACCAAATTTTTTGCCTTCATCGAACAATGCAAGGCCAATCAACTGGATTTACACTCCTTGCTTACATTACCTTGGGTAGAAATCATGGACTCAACCACAAGGTCATCCCAGAGACACCAGGCAAGCAAAGCATGCAAAGCTTATCACTGGTGCATGTAGTTCTCAGACTCTCTGAACTCTAGGGCTAGGTGTGTGTGTGTGTGTTGGGGGATGGTGTGGTAAAGATTCTATGACTGCAGCACAAGGAAGAACTCTTGAGGAGCTGTGAACGATTTTTTTTTAGGAATAATTAACAGTTTAGAAAGGTTGTAATAAGTTTATAAGCCTCCAGAGAGATGCCATCCATGGTGCTGTGACGAGCTGCAATTCCTGCCATGTACACCTTTTATTGTAGATAGGAACTTCCTGTCTAGAAGACCCTGAAGAAAAGTTAGGATTTTAGGATTCGGGTAATGCACTGCATCCGGTCGTTGAAGAGCACGACATTCATGGACCTGCTTCCACCTAATGTCCATATACCAGGGTCTCTGGCTTGGAGGAGTGTTGGATAACTAGGTGAAAGTGCTCTGTTCGCAAATCAGTTCCATGAATCATTCTTTTGGAACAGCAGATCTGCACAGATGTTTTTATAAAGCAGTAGTAAAAACATATTGCCTGCTATGTCAAGGCCATGAGCAGGACTCATGGGAGCAGAGCATAGGAAGTATCAGTGGTAAAGGAGGAAAGGCTGTTGATGTATTTTTACCTTTTAAATCGGAGATGAGAGCAACTCTGGCATCACCGGTGTCTCTTTCATACTTCTCTTTGTGAGCACTGGTGTAATGGGATTTAAATTCAAATCTTTCATCATAGAGTTCGTTCCCAAACAAACCAAACACATAGCTGCCCCCCTTGAACTCTGTAAAAGGATCATCTGTTTCCCATATTGATTAGAAAACATGATTTTCATCGTCAATGTTTTTTTTCTTTTTCTTTGCTCGTTTTAGTGAACGTTCACATTAGCGTGCACACGCACTCTCACTTAAAGCAGGGTGAATCAAAATCCTACTACGCTGCAATTACGACGGTGATCGGCAGGTCTTTAGAACTAGCGACCTCTCCTGGTTGGGGTTAATATTAACATCCTAATCTGAAAACAATCTTTCCATGACCCACTTTTAAAATGTATTAAAATCGATCATCGGAGTATAATATGGTCCAGCGGGCCGTATTTAAAGACATTGCCGCTAGTTGACCATCCCTGCATTAGCGCCTTTGCATTCATTGGGCAACATGCACCTAGATATGGTGCTTCAGATATGACTTTCGGATATGACGTATTGTGATGTGTCACGTTTGCTATAACGTGTTCAAACTGTCCTGTTCTCTAATGTGACATCCCTTGCACTATCACAATTGGCACTGTGTGGAAAAAGTGCATTCGCTGTTCTGAGTTGTGTAGCACTATCCAGCTCCACTCAGACTACCAGCAGTATAAGAGTGGCCATCTTTGCTAGTTCACAGCCTGTCGCAAAGGTCAACCCAGACCCGTTACAGTCAGGGCGGGTCTACATCGCAGTTCACAAGACCGTATGACCACTTTTTATGATCAGTTCTCGCTCTAGGATGTGGCTGTAAACATAGCTTCCTCACACTCTGCTGATGATGAAGTGGAAGGGTGACTAATCAGTGGACTGTAAGGTGTGTTCCGCTGGAGGATATTTGTCTTTGAGTTGCGGTTTTGGCTCCTGAATCATCAATTTGAACTGAGCCATGTCTGCTACCAAGGCATTAATTTACTTAGAAAGAGACGCATTGTTTTCTGGGCTACTTGTTGTGCGACGTGGGCATTTTCAAGTAGTGCGATACTTAAGCGTCCATGACTCCGAATCAGAGTCTAAATCTGACAGCTAAGCTTGATATGTCGGCATCGGCATAGCCGCACACTCGGGACAGGTGACGTCCAAGTCCGGTAGCGGATCCTTAACATGGATATAATGCAGAGGCAGTGTGCATGTAGCCGGTGCTGACTTCGGCTTCCGGGGGATTCAGACTCCAGGTGCGCAAGAACAAATCTTGCTGTATGACTCGGTTAACCACTTAGTGCTTCATGAAAGAGCATGGAGTTATATGGAAAGAAAACCGACTCCAGCCCCAATGTTGCATATTAGCAGATAAGATAGCAGGCTCAGAAATTAAGCGTGTGGTATAGCACAGGAAAACCACTCAACTAAATAAGCGGTGCTTAGTCATAGGCCTGCTGGTCGGTAGGCGGCGGAGGATACGTAATACCATGTAAGAACCCGACCTGGCTGGGAGAAAGGAACGTAAATGGAGGGAAACCCAACTCTTGTATTAACAGTATTGTGAGTTCGCTGAATCCAAGCTCAGTAGTGAATGGGATGTGAGAGGAAATCACTCAAACCTGACAGAAACATACAGTCAAAGACACACTGGATGGTTAGATCGCAGCCCTGCTGAAAATGTTTACCCAGAACGGTGCGAAAAACGAAAAACCACAACCGGTGTGTGGAGGGTCTGCAGGCTAAAACAGCCTGTTGATGAGAGAGATCAGAGGAGAATGACCTGACTGGTTTGAGCTGACAGGAAGTCTAAAGTAACTCAAATAAGCACTCTTTACTACCGTGGTGAGCAGAAAAGCATCTCAGAATGCACAACACAACAAACCTTGAGGTGCATGGGCTACAACAGCAGAAGGTGGATGGGCTACCACATCAGGTTCCACTCCTGTCAGCCAACAACAAGGATCTGTGGGGCACACACTCACCGAACTGGACAGTTGAAGACCGGGTGATATTTTTTTTCTAATGTTCTTGGCTGACAGGAGAGGTTGTTGTAGCCTATCCACCTCAAGGCTTGATGTTTTGTGCATACTGAAATGTGTTTCTGCTCACCACGATTGTAAAGAGTGATTTATGAGTTACTATATCCTTCTTGCCAGCTCAAACCAATCTGACTATTTTCCTCTGGCCTCTCTTATCAACAAGGCGTTTCCATCCACAGAACTGTTGCAGCATTCTGTGTAAACTCAAGAGACTGTTGTGTGTGAAAATCCCAGGAGAGCAGCAGTTTCTGAAATACTCAAACTACGTCTGGCACCAACATCCATGACCCAATCCTACTTTTTCTTCATTCTGTTTGATGTGAACATTACCTGAAGCTCTTGACCTGTATCTGGATGATTTTATTTATTTATTTATATTTGCATTGTGCTGCTTCAGCATGATTGGCTGTTTTAGAGAACTGCATGAACGTGTACAGGTGTTCCTAATAAAGTGGCTGGCGAGTGCATGTTCTAACTGCCTTACTGCTGTGTAAAAATGTATTTTATTTTTTTGAAAGAAAAACTTGTCTAGGATGTAGTCTATGAGGAAGTACCCAACTTGGCAGGGAGAATGTGAGAAAGCGAGTGCTACAAGCAACGATACAGACGTGTCCTGCGGTCTGCATTGACTTTAGTCTGGGTTTCTGTTTGTGTTGATACGAGTAGTGAAAAGAACCAGTTGTGAAATTGTAAACATGCATCAACATGTCGTTCCAGGACCGTGTCAAGTCCGGTATCCCTACTACAAAGCCTTCATGTTCTCACCCCTGCCCCTCCCCCAACCTAAATCTCGAAGGTTTGATTACCAATAACATCGTCATAATAATGGTTTTTTTGCACATCCAAATACATCCATTTGTGACCAGAAGTGCTGTGGTGTGAAAGTGTGAAATAGAACCATCCTTCTACACGTTCACTTAGAAAAACATGTTGGTGTACGTACCATGCTGATTTGATGAGCCTCCCTCTTGGTCTCGGAGAGCGCCTCCTCAGCTCCTTCCAGGGCATCCTGGAGACAATCTACCTGGAAAAGCAATACCCCCTGCTGCAGCTCGACGCTCTGGAGCTCTGCTAAACACATCTCGTAGTTCTGCTGTAGCTCCATCTGGAGAAAATAGAATAGATACCATAATGTTAGCTTAATCACTAATAAACCTAGCTAACTGTAATAGTCCAGCTAACGTTAATAAGCTAGACATCAAACTTCTCTGGGTACTCAATGTCACTTACTACCGGTGAGGTAATGCTAGCGTTAAGCGTGCTAAGTTACCTGGCCGTGTTTGACTGGTTGCGTTTCGTTATCTGTCCTTCAGGTAATGTTGCTCAGCTGTACATGGCAGGGGTTGACGGGTCAATAGCCTGGGCAACTGGACAAGCAGATTTATTCCGAGTTGCCCAGGACACAAATAAGAGTCTGGTAGGTGTAATTAACAGTTTGATAATAGTCGGCTTTTGACAGAGCTGTTACCAGCCTCTTTGCTTTTGTCTACCAACCAGAGAAAGAAAAAAAGACACCCTATTGACTTTCAAAAGCAACTCTTTACTTGATTTACATGTTTAAATGCAACATATTCCACTTTCTATATGTTTGATGGTGGAGCGACAGACTACTAGCGTAGTACACACCATATACTGGACTACAAGACTCGCATCACTATACCACCCTTTTACTGCACTTTTACTACTGTTGAAATGCATGCTTATTATTATTATTATTATTATTATTATTTTATTTATTTTAATAAACACAAAAAAGCATCAAGTTAACTAAATGCATTTCCCGTGTCCTTTCCCCTTCAGTGAACTGTCTCTTCCACCAGCCGAGTTTTATTTATGTTAGGTCTGACCGCTGCGTTAGCTGAAAAATCATAAAATCGTAGTTTTCGGGTGTCTCCTGTAAGGGTAAACTGTACATGTTGGCACCTCTGCTTTGGGAGTGAATTACACTGTAGTTTCCAGGTGTCATGTAATCAGAGAAGGAACTCTGAACTACAGTTCCCAGCAGCCACTGCATCACAGTCAAATGACCACCTGCACCTGAATCGACCCAGTGTCACAAACGACTCGTTAAATGATCCGTTCTAAAGGATTCGTTCCAAACTCCTCCTTTCAGAGAGCATACTCTGCTCCGATTGGTCAGATGTCCCAGTCTGTTGTGATTGGTCTACCGCTGTCAGCGTGTGTCGAAAAGGAAACGCCCACTACCGTAACGGGTTCCAGCTCCGTCTCTTCACGAGCAGCCGATGAAGACCAGAGGCGAGGTTTTTTGTTATAAACCTACGTAGGTTTGTACAGGAAGTAAGTCTGGAATCACTAACGACTCGATTCAGCTGTTCAGAATCGATTCCTTCTTTTAGGAGTCAATAACTCCTGTTTGTCGTGTCGTGTTTTTACATTCACATACAGTTCTATACTACATTACATGAAAGGTAACATCGGGAAAACCATAATAGGTGCACTTTAAGCTTCCACCCTTGGTGTCTTCCGGACTACTCGCATGCTGGACTCGCACAGCAGACTGAGCGCAGATCTCACAAAAGACACGTCCTTTTCATTTTCATGAGTACGAGAAACACAAGAGGTGCAAACCAAGTGTTAGTTCCAAGTGCAAACGTTTCAGCTCTCTCGGTCACACTCCGAAATGGTTGCCACTTTACACTGGTACGTTCTGTTGCACCTTGAACAGTTTCTATTTATCTTTCCATTTGATAGGCATTTGCTTTTCCTGCCATGTTTCTCCAGTGCTGAATACTTGCTACGGTCTGTATTTTAAAAGGTACTATAACGTACATGTCACACATGGATACTTTTCCATCATCATAGCATTTAAAGGCTGTTTACACTGAAGCACGCAGGCTATGTTAGGAAATACTTAATGAATTATTCAGGTTAAGTAGAAGTGCAATATAAATACCATGGACGTGGTTTCTGCGGGCTCATCTTCACTCTGATGCAAAAAAAAAAAAAAAAAAAGAAAGAAAATGTAAGAATTAATCATGAATACAACAGGCTGAACAAGACAAATTATTATATATAATGAAAACACGGTATACGACTGTAAGTAATCAGACGACAACTGCTTTCACTATATTGGGTTGTTCTTTATTCATGACTTATTTTGCCTAATTATGTAATTACCTCCCATTACAGTCAGCCTCCGCCTCTTATGTCACTGTGCCCTGTGCAGCTATTCTGAAGTGATTGAGCCTACTCAGGGGGATTTTGAAAAGTGAACGCTCATGGTAGCTTTTTGAGGTCATTCCTAACAGAAATGTTGAAAAAGAATCATTTCAAAGACGTTTGCGATTTAAGAGAGCAACCGATGGAGACTTCGCTGTCAAGATTCACTGTGGTGAACTGGGGTTTAAGCTACGTCCACGGTAATCCGGATCAATTTGAAAACGTATCTTTTTCTGGTGAATGGTCTGCACTTATATTAGCGGTTCTACAAAGCGCTTTACATTGGTTCTCATTCACACACACACACACCAATGGTAGCAGAGCGCTAGCTTGCCATCGGGAGCAACTTGGAGTTCAGTGTCTTGCCCAAGGACACTTCGGCACGAGGAGTCACGTGGGCCGGGAATCGAACCGCCAACCCTACGATTAGTGGACGACCCGCTCGACCACCTGATCCACAGCCGCCCGATTTGTTTTCTATGTTTTGGCTTTGGATTTCTCTCCAGCGAAAACGGAGCTTTTTCGATAAACGCTCTCCCAAGTGGACAGATCTGAAAACGCTGTTTTTGCGTGAGAAAACGGCGGTATTCAAAAACGATGAGGTATTTGAGTGACGGGACCCGTTCGACTCGAAACGAACAAGCTGCTGGGCGATGTTGTACTGCGGTTGTTGTTCCTGCGCTCCAGTCTGACAGCTTTGTTACAGATTAACGTCGCTTTGTAAAACCTTCCCGTTGCGTTTTTAAATAAACGCCGGACGGAAATGAAGCACGCCAAAAGCTTCTTACGTTTTTACGCGTGCGCAGTACACACTCTCAGAAAGGATGTGTTCATATCCGACACACTTCTGGTGTTATTACGATTTCGACACGTTAAATTATTGTTTATAAACGATTTATTATGTTAAATTATCCAATAAATATGTTTGAAAAGAAAACTATTTCACCCGAGTGACCAACGCAACGTTTTTAATGTGTTAAATTATTGTCCAATCATGTTGTGGACTGCGCTGCTGACATCGTCATCATCATCCAACTCTGAACTCTCCTCAAAGTGAGTATCATTACTGCTTCCTCAGTGATGGCGTTACACTACCAGTGTCATGTTGTTTATATTGGCTGTGAAATATGGACTGAGGTTATTCTATAATTCTCTGGGTCTGCATCTTCTCTGAGGCTCTGAGTTAGGGTTAGCTAGCTGGATGCTGTCACCAATCACAGTAGGGATGAGCGATGCTAACCTAGACTCTCACTTGAGATGATAACATTACTTTAGCATACAGCTCGCGGTAATGTTAGACATTCCCATGATCTTTTTGAGAGTTAACGATAACGTAGCATTACAGCTGTTTACCATGATGTAATACAGAGAGTGGGTTAACCTTAACTACATTCAGCAAGTGTTTTGGACAAGGCGAGCTATAGTAATTAGCATTAGGAGGATTGGATAGATGCGTGTTTCTTCATGTATTCGGGGAATGTTAATGCTGGGTAACAGGTGCAGACAGTCAGTTTTGTACACAGAAATACACAGAGGCCATTTTGAGTGCTGTGCCTAAGCTGCTTTGAAAGAGATTCAAACTCAAATCCAATGTTTGTACGTTGATGGTGGATGACGGATGTGGGCATATCTGGTGTTACCGGGTCGGATGGAATCACGGACTGGGAAAACCTTTGATACGTCGGCAAACAGCCAAAAATGGGCCAAAACTAGGTTTTTCTACCTATTACGTACTCTGAGATAACGTCTACTTTATAGACTCGCCTGAGCCTCGTGCAAAGGTCATGTTTGGTAAGGAGCTAGCTTGGTATTGCTAGCTTGAACGTGCTAAGTTAAGTTAAGTGTGCTTTCGTAACACGGTGAACGTCTCGCTTTGAGCATAGTTAAGTTCTGGATAGTTAGTTGTCATAACTGGAGGCTACAGACTGGAGATTGCTGAGGACGGTACCGCTTGAAGTACCATGAAATAGGTTTGGCCCTCAATTCCACATGGACGTTCTCGCTGTGGTTGTTGGGACTACGGTTGCAGCGATGGCCTCGGGACTGTAATTACCACATGCAGTTTTGCACTCGGGTCTCCTTTAGTGAACAGTGGACTAGTTCAACAAAGAGACTTCATATAAAAACCATAATGACCTTTCTTTTACTTTCACACTATCCGTCGTTACGCAGATGAGGACGGGTTCCCTTCTGATTCTGGTTCCTCTCAAGGTTTCTTCCTCATATCATCTTAGGGACTTTTTCCTCGCCACCGGCTTGCTCAATAGGGATAAATTCACTCGCTGAAAATCTGTATCCTGTGTTTATATGTTTCCGTAAAGCTGCTTTCAGACAATGTCCATCGACAGAAAGAAATTCGCTGAATTAATCGACAATCGTTTCAGCACGGAGTTAAAAAAAAGGTCCGAATTTGAATATGTGAACGGTTTTCCCAGGCTGCCACACACAGAGTTGAACTGAATTATTTTTATATCATATAGCATTAAACTATGCTCTGTAAACCACTCTTCCATCTAAAACAGCGTGACCTAGTATCCATTCGGTTTGCTCTCATGACAGATACTGCAGAAACGCGTCCAAGCCCGCTGTTGCACAACAGCCGTCACATAGTCAACACCCAATCATGACTCACACTAAACAAGTCGCAGGAATTATATCTGATATCTGATGGACAGTGGACATGAAGGCATAAAATGTGGTCATTTCAGCCACAATTCGACACCGATATCCGTTACCTGACTTCCTCTTGTGTCTCCCCTCCTGAGCGATCCATATCTGCTGTCTCTGCGAGTTAAGCGCTTGGGTGACTCTTCAGCCTGACACACAAACAACACAGAAATACACATGAGAGTCACATCAGTAACACGGTATACTGCAGTAGACTGTCAGGAGATTCAGATCACTTGCATCCAAAGCCTCATGATAAAGAACGAGCCAATCACCACACCTTAACCCAATCGAGCAGCATGTCACCTCCTTGAAGGGAGACCCCGCCCCCCAAAAAAACAACCCCCCAAAAAACAACTAGAACTGAAAGAAGGTGCAGTACAAGCCTGGAAAAGCATCACAAAAGAAGAATGTGACGGTGTGGTGATGTCAGTGGGTCGCCGGCTTGATGCGTTTAATGCATGCAAAGGATATGCATCCAAATATGAAGCGTTATTTACTTTAAGACTATCTGTTCTGTTTCTGTATATTTTCAGTGGTCTGCCACCAAAGACGTCACGCTTTAAGTTGTTTAACACGTTCCAGATTTAGCCCCACCCCCTTTTTTTTTCCTGATATAATAACCTCCACTCTTCTGAGAAGGCTTTCCACTAGATTTTGGAGCATGACTGTGGGGATTTGTGCTTATTCAGCCACAAGAGCATTAGTGAGGCCAGGTGCTGATGTCGGTCGAGGACTGGGGAGCAGTCAGTGTTTCAGTTCATCCCAAAGGTGTTCAATGGGGTTGAGGTCAGGGCTCTGTGCAGGACACTTGAGTTCTCCCAGTCCAACTTTAGCAGATTATGTCTTCATGGACCTCGCTTTGTGCACACTGTCATGCTGGAACAGTTCGGGGCTAAGTTCGAGTAAAGGGAAATCGTAATGCTACAGCATCCTATACAAATGCATGCTTCAAACTTTGTGGCGAGAGTTTGGGGAAGACGCACACGTGTGTGTTATGGTGAAATGTCCACACACTTTGTTCTGCTGTGTTTAGGTTTGTTGCACTATCTTGTACTCTAATGGTTTCCATCCATCCATTTTTCGATACCTCCATCACTTTCTATCTAACTGGGTCGTGGGGGAACCTGGAGCCTATCCCAGGGAGCATGGGACACAAGGCGGGGTACACCCTGGACGGGGTGCCAATCCATCGCAGGGCACAATCACACACACATACACACCCATTCATACACTACGGACCTGCTAATCAGCCTACCATGCATGTCTTTGGATTGAGGTCGGAAACCCCCGCAGCACGGGGAGAACATGCAAACTCCGCACACACACAGGGTCGTGCCAGGAATCGAACCCCCAACCCTGGAGGTGTGAGGAAAACGTGCAAACCCTACTCTAATGGTTTAGTGACAGAAAGTTGCATTGAGTTGAATCTATGTAGATATTATTGGCTAAAGGAAAAATCAGACTTATAGTACTTGCTCTTTGGTGTGGCCTGTGTGTAAAAATGTAAATGAGTTAAACCCTTGTTTATGCATCAGCTGATTTGATGAAAGCCTGTGAGAGCTGAAGGTCTTGTTGTGCTAATGAGCTGCTGACGTCATGACGCAATCGAGCGTCACCTGGAAACGCCTCAACGCCTGAGTAACTTTTCATCTCCCTGGAAAATACTGGCCAGCTAATCGTTCTGAGGTTCTTTTATTGACCCAGGGAGTCTTGTAGGAAAGGAAAATGACTCTTTTTTTTTTTTTTAGGAATGAAATCTCACATATGCTCGAATTTTCTGTGTAAATACAGTACAGTCCTACTAAAACCCAGCACTAAACCTGGGCGTGTTCCACTCTAGTCCTTGTGTTCAACACTTTAGGAACACATTAGGAACGCAGTAGTACTCTAACGCCTGGCTTCAGCATCCGTTAGCTGGTAAATAACAGAAACTAGGCATCTTTAAACAACGGTATTTTTTAAATTTATTTTTAATTAGCGTTATTTTATTGCTTCGTCTTTAACAGGAGACGGATTCTGATTGGTGAGAAGGAACAATAACATCGTCACGCGCGCACACACACACAAAAAGATTTCATAACCAACCAAACTCGCTATCATTTACCCCAGCCTTATTGAGAAATAGTCTAAAATCAGTTTACGGCTAGATTAGTCTATCGTAAACAAACGGAAAACAATGAGTATTTCTTTAAACAGCTAACCTCTATTATGTGTCGAAGAGACTCTTCTTCGCTCATCGCGCGCGAGACGATTCGTTTCCTCGGTGAGGCGGATTTCTCCACTGTGTCCGAGTGCATGATGGAAACAAAACGAACTACTTTACACGTTTTAATCAAATAGACCCTAGAAATGAACAGCGAAAAGTGTTTCCCAGCAGTTTTAGTGGGTGTTTGACAGAAGGAGGTGGCTATAGACTCGACTCCGGTTATAGGAGGGACTGGAGCAAACATAGTGAGGGGCGCGTCTCGATTCAACTGATAATTTACATCCCTTCGACCTTCTCTCCTCGCTGTAGCTTGTAGTGATGTGCCGTTCATTTTGAACGGATCTTTAATATGACTCGGGAACAACGAGTTGTCTCAGTGATTCATTCGTTGCATTTTTGACCATGCGTGCGCTGTAACGTCCCCATAGGTTCTGTACAGCAAACTGAAACGATTCGTTTACGTCTCGAGTCTTCGGGTCCGAGTCGTTCGTTTTCATCACGTCACAGCCCCACTGCATTCAGCCTATGGGGCGGTCACGGGATGAACGAACGACTCGATCCCGAAGACTCGAGGCGTAAACTAATCGTCGGACAGACGTGACAAAAGAAAGAACGACTCGGATCGGGAGGTGAGGTGAACTAACAGACTGCATAGTGTAAGGATCCGGCTAGATCCTCACGGGTTGCTCAGGAAAGTTAATATAACTCAGCCGGACACAGAGTGAAAGTGCTGTTCTCCGTTTATTACTCGAAGGATACCATAGGCTTACGCATGGTTACAGGTCAGTCATTAGAGAGGATTACCCGAGTGAAACGTCCCAAAAATGGTACCTTACATGAGACCGCATGTCAGCACACAATGTCAGGGTCACGGAGAGAGAGAGCAGGGTGGCGACGACGCCCCCTGACCCCACATGACATCCTCATAGCCGATCATTACAATAGCCTGAAGATCCAGCTAAGCAATTAATCATTTCTGTTTCTCATAATTTGGCCTCAGCTGCATTAGCCTGTAGTTTATTTTTTATTCCAAATGTGATCAACATTTGTGTAAGTACTAGATGTGTTGAGGAATTACATGTTTTCACTCCTACTGGCTGAAAAGGGGACTGCATCTCCAAAATGAATCACATTTTCATGTCTGTCTTCCAGAAGGACAAAGCTATTGTGAAAAGAAAGTTTATTTTGAACATGCAGTTCCCTTTTCAGCCAGTAGGGGTGAAAAGAGCAGTTGTGAAATATGTCCGCTGTCTACCTCTACTGAATGACACTGGTTTCATGTCTCTGTCTCCCAGAAGGACAAAGCTATTGCAAAAAGAAAGTTAATGTTGGACATACAATTCCGTTTTCCACCAGTAGGGGTAAAAAAGGAGGTTGTGAAAGATATCCACATACTCCTCTACTGAATGACACTGGTCTCTATCTCCCTGATGAACAAAGCTATTTCAAAAAGAAAGTTAATGTTGGACATGCAGTTCCCTTTTCCACCAGTAGGGGTAAAAAGAGAGGTTGTGAAAGTTGTCCTCTGGTCTCATGGTGGCCGAGAAGTGCAAAACAAAACACAAATATGAAAACAAAATAACAATTCCGAAAACAAAATAAAAAAATTATAAACACATTATCAAATCCGACAAAACGGAAAAGGTAGGTATATTTTGCGAATGGATTACTTACCGCTGATTGGACGACACATCTGTCGATCAAGATATACAGGAAGTAAGAAATTATGAACAACTTTTGTTTCTTGCACATTAGTGGTCTTCTGTGTTTACTTTAAACCATTTTTTGTCCATAGCAAAACTATAAAATGTTAGAAAATAAAAGTTTATGTTGAAATGAGAAAATGGAATTTATTAAGCGCTACTTTGATGAAGGACATTCATATGCTGTGATTTTGGATATGCTGTTAACATACCATGAAGTACAGATTAGCTCACGCTCTCTAAAAACACACCTAAAGTATGCAGGTCTGTTTAGAGGAAAAAATTATACCCCATTAAATGAAGTAAGGAATGCTATAAGGTCAGAGCTGCATGGTTCACGCGGTTAGCGCTTCAGCAGGAACACAAGTTGCATGTAAAACGTGATGATGTTATGCGGCTGCTGCAAGATCTTAATCCACAGGAAACAGATCAGAGGACACGCCGTAGATTTGTTACATTTTTATTTTAACCGCAGTACGGACAGAACATATTAACATATGCACACACGAATCGACTTTCCAGTACTGGCGCAGCACCACAGCCTGATGTACTTCCTGTACATCTTGATTGACAGATGTGTCGTCCAATCAGCGGTAAGTAATCCATTCACAAAATATACCTACCTTTTCCGTTTTGTCTGATTTGTTAATGTGATTTCGGATTTGCTCATATGTTTTCTGATTTGTTAATGTGTTTTCATATGTTTTCTGATTTGTTCATGGGATTTTCAGATTTGTTAACGTGTATAGAATGTTATTTTGTTTTCATACGTGAGTTTTGTTTTGCACTTCTCGGCCACCATACTCTACGCCCTTTAACAAAAAGACTATTGCAAAAACGAAGAAAACGTGCACTTTCCCCACGGTCCCTTACTGACAGCTCCTCCATGAGCAAGCCTTCCCGGTTTAACTCGCACTGCGACGGCTTTTTCGGTCCAGTGCTCATTATATCGAGCGAAAAATAATGAAAAGTGAGCTTGTGAAACATTATTAGCTTTGCTCTTTTAGCAGTAATACTGTTCAGATTTTTTTGGGGGCATTTTTTATCGCCATGTATCACTGAATATGCGACAAATATCGAAACGAAAACGAATTTAACTCCACTTGAATGAACTGGCCTTGCTGTTCCAATACTTTAGGAGGGTGTGTATCTCCCTCTAGCCACTCTTTAATAGATTCTTTGAGAGGGATGAACGCCAGTTCCCACCTCAGCGACTCTAAACAAGGTTCACAACACCGCCAAGAGAATATCAGGGCTAGCAGGAGATATTAGTTCAGTATTCTCCAACATGGCAGATTATAACACACTTAATAATAACATAATATCTTTCTCTCTGGCTCTCTTACACACACTGTAATGACATTAAGACTGTAAACAGTTCCTCTCATAAAACATCCTTCTTCTCTGAACTGTGCAGATTGAAGCGCGGCTTTAATGTTATGAGTTTATACTTCCGTTTCCGGTCACGCTTTCTCTTCAGTTGCATCATTTCCGCATTGTGAATCGTTCTTCTTCTTCTTCTGCTCCTTCTGCAGTGCCGGCTTCGACCGCCGCGTGTAAGTAACATTTCTGGAAAGACTGGTGTTTGTGCCGCGGTTATGAGTTCAGAATGTCTTCTCTTGTCCATTATAACTTCAGAAAGTACAGCAGCGGTGAAATGTGACCGAGCTGAAGGAGGACTTTAATCCTAAAGCTCAACTTTCAGTCAGAGAGTAAGAGCAAGCTAATGCTAATGCTAAAGCTAAAGCTGTGTTAGACAGCGTCATATAAACCACGTCACTGAAAGCTTTATTTAATAATAATAATAATAATAATCTGTAATAACATTTTAAATAAAATATTAACTCTTAATAAAAAACAGCTGTTAAAAGTTTAATTCAATTTTAGTTCCAAGTGCTTTAACTTGTATATAGTTTACATTTTTGTGTGTGTATATATAATATATACTAGATAATTTTAATTTATATATAACATACATTTCATAGTTTAATTTTTTAAATATAAAATGTTAGCTAGTTTTGATTTATATATATAATTAAACTTTTGTATATATATTATTCTAGATTATTTTAATTGAGATATATATATATATATATATATATATATATATATATATATAAATTAAAAACTAATATATTTTATATATATAAACTTTTAAACTATCTAATATATTATAGTTTTAATTTATATATGTGTATATTAGTTTAAATTCTTATATATAATATATATTGGATAGTTTTGATTTATATATATATATGTGTGTGTGTGTGTGTGTGTGTGTGTGTGTATATTAGATAGTTTTTTCATTGAAAGTCTACACAATACTTTTCACATCACAAATAAAAAAATATATAATTCACAATTTTATGCTTTTTTTTATTATAGCCAAGTATATCAACAAAAACAGACCTCCTAAACACCAAGACAGTAATTAAGCTTGAATTAAACAATTAAGTCATTAAAATGACGTAAATTCATGCACCATCTGAGGGATAATTTTTAAAAATGTATTTCTACTAAAAACACGTACGAACACGTGGTGATGCACGCAAGTCACGTGAAAAATTCCCCCAACCTGTTTGCGCAAGAAGCACTCCCAAAATGTCCAATAATGCCCTTTGATTCGGTGCGATAACGAATAAGTTGGAGTATTTGCGCACTTTCACATGCACTCTGTTGTTGCTATGTTGTAGGCGCCATGGTGGAACCCGTGCCCGAGTCGATCCACTTTCCCTCAGCAGAGGAGCGCATTCTCCAATTCTGGACCGAAAACAACTGCTTCCAGGAGTGCTTGAAACAATCCAAAAACAGGCCTAGGTGAGAGAAAACACTGCAGCTGTCGGCTTGCTTTAATAGTCTTATATGTGTTGTCACTGGGAACGCCATCTTGGTCTTGTCCGTTAGGGTCGTCACGATACCATAAACACATCGTGCGATACTATACCAGCTGAAGTATCACGATACCAGGTAGTGTCAGGGTACCACGCACTGTTGTGTTAATTCACAATTCAAATCTGCAGAATGAACTAAATTTACACAAATACATCAATTTAAATGACAAACCGAATTTTCCTCTGAATACTTTTACATGTATTAATGAGAATGAAGAACTGGCTGTTCTCAAGAAAAAACCTCAAGAACAATCATACGGTTGGCAAGCAACTAATTCAACGTGCCACATATTTCATCTGTTGCTCCTTAGAGCAATGGGGATGCACATGGAAATTGTCTTCAGAGAACTAATGAACACAATATTAGGAATAAATAACTGACTTAAATATTGGCGAAAATAGTATCAACTGCTGCACGTACATTACTTATGGTACTACTGTATTGACGATAAATAATACAGTGGCATCGGTGGTAATTTAACGCTTTAGTATCACGATACTCCCGTAGTACCGGTATACCGTACGACCCTATCGTTCATATCCGTCGCACACGTGGCTGATTGGCTTGTGTTGGATTGTGATTGACGGATAACTGGTGTGCGTTTATGCTCGCAGGTACACGTTCTACGATGGCCCGCCCTTTGCTACTGGTCTCCCACATTACGGCCACATTCTGGCTGGCACGATAAAGGATATCGTCACAAGGTTCGCTCACCAGAGCGGTTTCCACGTGGACAGGAGGTTTGGCTGGGATTGCCACGGCTTGCCTGTGGTAAGAACACAAAATCCGTTGTGTATTTGTGACACCTGATGGTATCCAGGGTTTCCATCTCGGACAACGAGTCATTAGCGCTAATATGCGTCAGTAATTCGCTGTGACGGTTTTGATTGTAATCATTTCAGATCAGGCTCAGGCGGTAGGTGTGATGTACCATAGAAACGATTCCGATGATAATATCGTTCCAGTTTGATTTGTAAAGAATAAAACACAACAGGGCATGCCCTTGTGAGAAAATAATCGATGATGGAGTGCTGTGATGCTACCTGATGTGAATGTGTTACCGGGGTTACCCTGGAGTTAATTATTTTCAAATAACAGCACGTCCCGAAGTTTTGAAAATTTTTTTTTTTATTTTAATCTGCGACCGTGATTTACAAACTATAACAATTTCTCCATAATTTCTATCTGTTTATAGTTGTTTTCGTTATTGAACATCATCTGAACAAGTTAGTTCCTGGTATCACTTATGTTACAGCAGCTATAAACAGTTGTACCCCCCCACCAGCATAATTTTTTTTCCATTGAAGTTAATAAGGCTTATGTTACTAGGAAACTGGTATTTACATCTAGACATGTTAAGCAACATAAAAGACAGCCCACACGAATTGTATCAGACCACACGGTTTTTTTTTAGGTGGACAAAAGTATAGGAACAGATAAGTCTTGAAGTAAATTTAAAGTAATTGACATTTAATATTTGGTTGCATATCCCTTGCTTGAAATAACTGCATCAAGCCTGAGACTCCTCGACATCACCAAACTGTCGGTTTCTTCTTTTGTGATGCGTTTTCAGGCTTTTACTGCAGCTTCTTTCAGGGGTTGTTTGTTTTGGAGGGTTTCTCCACTCGGTCTCCTCTTCAGGAGGTGAAATGCATGCTCAACTGGGTTAAGGTCTGGTGATTGACTTGGCCAGTATAAAACCTTCCACTTCCCTCCCGTTGAGTTGGCAGTGTGTTTTGGGTCTTTGTCGTGCTGCATGATAAAGTTCCCTCCAATAAGATTGAATGCATTTTCTTTGTAAATTGGCAGACAGAGTGTTTCTGTAGACTTCTGAATTCATTCTGCTGCTACAGTCATGAGTCACATCATCAATAAAGATTAGTGAACCTGTTCCAGAACCAGCCATGCAAGCCCAAGCAATGACACTACCTCCACCATGTTTCACAGATCAGCTTGTGTGTTTTGGATCATTAGCAGATCCTCCACACTTTGGTCTTTGCATCACTTTGGTAGAGGTTCATCTTGGTTCCAGAACTTTTGTAACTCATCTCTGTATTTCTTTGCCAATTCCAATCGGACTTTCCAGAGCTCAACCTGACAAACAGCCACACCTGGGGAAACAAGAAACACCTGTCAGTCATGTGTTCCAGTATTTTTGCTCACCTACAAATTGGGTGGTCTGATGCAAAATGTTTTATGTTGTCTGTCGTTTAACGCGTCACCATATAAATAAAAGCTGAAATTCTAAACTCTCTTCTCGTATTCATCTTTTGATCTCAACCCTTTCAACTTGGCTCTGTTCGTCTGGGGGAACAGGTTTTATAAGTCTGAAGGGTGGAGATGTTAAACGTATAGTTGGATCTACTCCAAGCTAATCACGACAGGTTTTCTACGTTTTCTATAACGCAACGATGCAAACGATCTTTAGCGACTTAACGATACAGAAATAATGTTATGGTGGGTGGTACGTTTGATTAAAAATGATTCGATGTCGTAAAAATGATAAAGGCAACTTGTGTGTCTGCCGCGAAACGTAAAGAGTCTCTGCAGAGCAAACGTGGGTGTTTGGTACGGTGAGGAATGTTCACGTGTATCCACCCTAGGGAGCTGTCAGCAGGAGCACTGAAGAATATATATGTGTATATACAGTACACAGCCCAGCCCCGTGACATGCAAAAGCGCTAGTGAAAACCTACACAGTGTAAAATATTGCAGTTGATTTGGTATGATTAGACTGCACAAACCAGCTGATTTGATCTGAGAACGGTCCTAATGGGCTTGACCTAATATTCTAATGAGCACACTCGATTGACATCCCTATGTCTGAGACCTCCAGCCTTCAACAGCACTCCAGCACAAGAGGCAAGAATCAGGACTTTAGAACCGGGTAGGTTGCTACGTGTAAAGTATCACAGAATGCAAGGCTCGCTAGATTCTGTTTTGCTCAGTAGGTTGCTCAGGCTTTAGAGACTTGGGGATAATGTTATGCAAGCTTTACCCAAGAGTAGCCCCTCCCACTTTGTATCAAAAGAGGGAAAATTCTGCTAGTGAAATAATATTAATAATATTAGGTAAGTTATCCATACTTTGTACTGCATTGATGGTGAGTCTTGAGATTTGTGTGTGTGTGTGTGAAAAAATTCCAGGAGATACTCAAACCAGTCCATCTGCTACCAACAGCCATACCCTGGTTAACGTCACGGAGATCACGTTTTTTTTTCTTCACCCCACCCGTTCTTTGCTGCGAATCTCTTGATCTGTATGACCTCTGTATTGCATTGCGCTGCTGCCACATGATCGGCTGATTACATAACTGCATGAATGTACAGGTGTTCCTAATACATAACGACGCACGGATAAAAAGCACACGTGTCATTCTTTAAGAAATGATCAATAGTAAGCGTTGACAAATTGCTACAGTGTAAGAGGAATGGAAAAAAAAAAAATTCACGACGTGCTCTTATAGCTAAATATCACTTGAGGGTGATAACAGGTCCCCGCATCACAGCACCCCGTCGTTGATCATTCTGGGATTATTATAACAGCACGCCTCGTCGTGTTTTATTCCTTACTTAACCCGTTTGTAATTAGCTTTACCGCAGCCCGCTGATCGATGTCATGTCGTTCACTCCCCACCGAGTAATACGTTTTCTCATCTTAGCGTCGTTAATTAAGGACTTTATTAGCTTCTTTCTGCACAGGTTGCTTGTTTACGAATTTGAATACTTTTTCAGATTTCTAACGTGACCCTGTTTTTTTTTTTTTTTTTTTTTTTAGGAATATGAGATTGATAAGTCACTGGGAATTAAAGGACCAGAGGATGTTGCTAAGATGGGGATTGCAGAGTACAACAAGCAGTGCAGGGGTATCGTGATGAGATATGCCAAGGAGTGGGAGGTAAGTGTGTGTGAGAGAGATCTGGGTGTATGATCTTCAGTTCAGTTGCTCAGTGAATTAGAGATGTGCACTTGAATACAATTAGGTGACACGACTCAAATTGCACCAAAGAAAGCACCGCGCTGGTTTAATGTGCACATTAATGGGAATATTTATAGAAATGCTGAGAGCAGGACTGGAATCACTTGCTAATTTCTCAGTCGAATAATCCTACACTTGACTTTTATGGTTTTGGGAAGCCATTTTTATCTGCTTATAACTTCATAGTTCTGTATAATACTAAGCAACAGCATCGGTGTTCCTTAGGGTCGGTTATTTGTTCTCAGAACAAGAAATCTCCCACAAAACTGAAAACAGGAGACGACGCAATTATCCCCAGCTGCAATACTTTTTCCCAGCAACACCACAGTCACTGTCTGGTTTTCTACCCGAGTACAAAAATGTCTAGTATCTAAAGTCTAACCATTACAAAATGTAAAAGGTTGGTATAGCGCTAGTACAAGATGAGCTGAAAAACAAAAACGGGCTCTGTTGGCAAGATTTAATGAGTTCGATCAAGTTTCCCCGAATTTGTCATTTTAATCAGTTAAAAAGAATCTGTGTAGAATAATGAATGACGTCATTTTTTAAAAATGTCATCATGTCGAAACTACTGAAAGCTGCCGAAGCACGTCTACAATTGTATCCCAATTAAAAATGCCAGGATCTCTGAATATGCACGATTATGCAGTTTGGAAATTTCCTGTTATTCCAAATAGCTAGCTAACTGCGCTAGTGAATTAGCTGTCATTTGTCACATATGTCCAAAATGAGCTCTTGACGTGTTGTGCAGGTTTTGCAGCTACGTTGTGGGTCACTGGCCATTTTCAGTACTTTGGTGGGCGTAGCTTTCAGCGTTCAGGGTATTCCTGTCACCATAACTACGTTATCGACTCATCGTACGATAGATGGACGTGACCTCGGTCATCTTTCCCGGTCTCGATATCGCCCGTCGTGTTTACGTGCGCGTTTGTTTATATAAGAATGAACGTCGCCAACATTTTAGCCGGTCGAGCCGCTTCTGTCCTCTCGTCTGCTCCAGGGCATGTCGATTTAAAATCCCAACTATTCGTCGAATTTAAGATAAACCAGCACGGGTTTTAATTAAAACGTACTGTCGAAACGCGAGATATTAACAACGCGCTAACAATGTTTTCTGAAGATGAAAAATCAAGAAAGACTGCTTGTAGTGTTTCAAATAATCCAGTCGTAGTCAATAATGTCGGGGATCGAGCCGCTTGAACGGAACAGCGGTAAACTGAAGCGCTTTACACACGTGAGACTAATCGGGTATATACACACGACGTAAACATGACTCTTCTGCACAAATTGACACGAATGCACACGTGAGCTTGAACGTAAGGAAGGCGCTAGGTAGAAGAGTGAATAGACTCTTTCCGTAACAACGCACTAAATCACACACGACGGATAACTAAAGCATAAAGAATTCGCAATGTTGTATTACAGTCTGTTTTATTTACGTTTCGTTTAGATTTTTTTTCGATTCCCAGTCGAATGTTTAAATATTCTTAAGAATTAAAAGTGCGTTTCTCTTTCAAAGGTTGTACTTGTATTATTATACAGTGGCATAAAATGATCTTAAAATGACAATAATATCGTTTATTGCAGTTATTTCTGAGACAATAAATCGTCCGAGGAAAGTAGTTATCGTGACGGGCGTAGTTCAGGAAGTTTGCTCTATAATCAGCTATATAAATGGATTATTGTGTTAAACATCATATTATTGTGATGTAACTTTGGCTGAGGTGATGGATCTCGGATCCCCCGAACAGCTTGTAATTTCTCACAGACTTGAAGACTTAATGCAGGGAGTGAGGGTGAAATCGCTTGACCGACCTCATTAAAGAACCCAGGAGACAGGCGTTTATTTTTTCCATGGATGATGTAATCGATAATAAGCTGTAGTTCATTACACAGGCAGCTTCTTTTTGTTTGCAGTGTAAGGTGTGGAAATCAGGTTTCGTGACAGCGTAGGTGGCTCTGGTTTTCTTTGATTATATGCCGGTTATTTTCTGAACTTCAGACCAACCAAATCGAATGTATTAACGATCATAATAAAGTGTAGCACTCTTTCATTAACTACCCAAACTAAAATGTGCTGTTGCTCTCTGCGTTGAAATCGAGCCCGTTAACACTGGCTGAGATGCAGAGTAACCGTGGCTTGTGTGATTCAGGTTTCAGTGACGAGGATGGGCCGTTGGATCGACTTTAAGAACGATTACAAGACCCTCTACCCATGGTTTATGGAGACTGTATGGTAAGTCAAGTTCAACCTATATATATATATATATATATAATATGTGTATGTATTGAGTATTTAAAAAAAATTTTTTTTTTACTTTGACCTTCTTCTAGATGCTCATAGATGCCTTGTGTTGTGCAGCATTTTATTAGCAAACACATGCCAAACTTTTCATATGTACCAACATCTGTAGCATTTACACATGGTTTATTGCTGTGTGTCCTTTCCAGGTGGGTGTTTAAGCAGCTCTACGATAAAGGTCTGGTGTACAGAGGCGTGAAGGTCATGCCGTTCTCCACAGCCTGTAACACGCCACTCTCCAACTTTGAATCCCACCAGAACTACAAGGTGCGAATCAGACACGGAGGTTTTAATTCAAGGTTAAACTCCTCTTGAATCTTATAGTTTGGTCAGAATACGAGCACATTTTAAAGATTTGATTCCAATTCCACTGAAAGACATTAAAATGGAAATTGTGTACTGTGACAGTGCCTTCTGCATTCGAGTCAGTGCCTTCTGCATTCGAGTCAGTGCCTTCTGCATTTGAGTCAGTGCCTTCTGCATTTGAGTCAGTGCCTTCTGCATTCGATTCAGTACCCACTGCATTCGATTCAGTACCTACTGCATTCGATTCAGTACCCACTGTATTCGAGTCAGTGCCTTCTGCATTCGAGTCAGTGCCTTCTGCATTCGAGTCAGTGCCTTCTGCATTCGAGTCAGTACCCACTGCATTTGATTCAGTATCCACTGCATTCGATTCAGTACCCACTGCATTCGATTCAGTATCCACTGCATTCGATTCAGTTCCGCTGCATTCGATTCAGTAGCCACTGCATTCGATTCAGTACCCACTGCATTCGATTCAGTGCCTTCTGCATTCGATTCAGTACCCACTGCATTCGATTCAGTGCCTACTGCATTCGATTCAGTGCCTACTGCATTCGATTCAGTGCCTTCTGCATTCGATTCAGTGCCTACTGCATCCGAGTCAGTGCCTGCTGCTCGGCTGTTGATGCAGTAGTGTGAGTATAATCCGTGCATGCTACATCCGCCATGTTGGCGTCGTCACGTGACCGACAGCTTCAGTGTTGGGACAGGGTTCAGTTTTATCAATAGAACCTTGAAAAGAAACTGGTCAAATAAACTGTGCTGCAAAATGACGAATGCAAGTTTTTCAACATTTTAGCACGTCTAGAAACATCATCGTAGGTCTTCAAAATGAGAAGCTGCATCAAACTACGACGCCTGTATTCCAAGCGTCGTCCCATAACTGACCGCACGGTTTCCTTCCTTCTTTCTAACAGGACGTTCAGGATCCGTCCGTCATTGTGAACTTCCCTTTGCTGGAGGACGAGAGCGTGTGCATGATCGCATGGACCACCACACCGTGGACTCTGCCGAGCAACCTGGCACTGTGTGTAAACCCTGAGCTCATCTACGTCAAGGTGAAAGGTCAGTGTCAGTCACCAGTGTCGGCTGTAACACATTCACAGTGAGAGAATACTCGAGAGAGGTTCTGCCTGGATGAACAAAAACCTACAGAAATTGTACTGTGGGTTATATAGACTTGCTGCTCTGGGTGGTGATGATTCTACTGGGTGTCGAAAAAGTCTCCATATAGTCTCACACTCTCCTTTCGGATGTGTTAATAAGTTTGGCGAGTGTTGTGCGTGATGTGTGTGCAGTTTCCTGTTAAAATCCAGCTTCCTGATCTAGACATGAGAACGATTTCAATCCGTTCATTTGTTAGAGGCGTTGTTAAAGGAGATATACACACACACACACACACACACATACATACATACATACACACTATCTCTCTCTCTCTCTCTCTCTCTCTCTCTCTCTCTCTCTCTCTCTCTCTCTATACCGGTTAGAACTTTGGAGACGGAAATGTTTCCCATAATGTTAGAACCCTTTTGATCTGAAGGGGTGTAATTAAATGTTTGTACTCGGTGTCGTAGACAAAAATATAAATCGTGCCGACGTATTCATTTCTTTCATTAGAAAACTAACAATTTAAAATTTTATTGTTTTTTTTTTTAAACGGACGACTCGGAGCGAAATATTCCGAAAAGCAGGCGATGAGAGTCCAGCGTCGGTGGGAACTCCTTTAATACTGTTTGAAAAGCATCTCAGGGTGATTCCTCAAGAAATCGGTTGAGAAAAGGCCAAGAATACGTTTCTGCAAATTCTAGGCAAAAAAAAAAAAAAAGGGTGTCTACTTTGAAGATGCTAAAATACTAAATTATTTAGATTTATTTTGGGTTTTTTATCACAACATAATTCCCATAGCTCCATTTGTGTTCTTCCGTAGTTTTGATGATTTTATTATTGTAACAACCAAGTATGAGAAATTTGGAAGACATGTACGTATAATGCGTAGGACACCCTGTCTAATACATAGGCTCGGATTGAAGCTGAGCGGATGATTAAGCCACTAGAGAAAATGTGGTGATGTTTTTAACACTGAAGTGACCCGTCAGTGTGACCTGCTGTAGTCTTGCTTCTCTGCGCTTGCTTATATGTACATCGCAAGTGGTGTTTATCTCCCCTTTTGAGACATCCAGTGATTCATTCATTCAGTATACAATTTAAAGCGGTTTATTTATTTATTTTTAAATCTCACACTCCACTACAGTAGGTTCGTTTTTTAATAACGCAACTCTCAAGGGTGCAGCATCTTTTTTGCTTGATAGACCTGAAAACTATGCGTTTATAATTTGAGCTAAAGCAGTAGTCGGACGAACCGCGAATAAAATTCACTCAACAGGAAAGCCAAATCGCTGAAGGACAAAGGATGTGAAATTCAGTTCAGTTCAGTTCCTTAAAAACAAACAGTGAACATATTCAAATCGATTCTATAGTTGACTGGAAGCCAGCGTAGAGATGCCATGACCGGTGAAATACTGTCTCCTTTTCATATTGAAGTAAGAAGTCTATAGCGGCGGCATTTTGGACAGGTTGCAGGTGTGAAAGCGTTGGTGTTCGATACGCACTGTATGTAGTGAGATCAGTTCAACGAGTCAAATCTCCCCGATGCCGAACGCGTGTTATAAAAAGCCGGGGTGTATGAGAACTTCAGCTGAAGTCCTCAGCGTTCTTTGGCAAAGATTTGGGTCGAGACCATTCTCAAATCAGGTCACTTCCCAAAAAAACCCCCCTCTTTGTTCACATATAAAAATAGTCCCTGTTCTGCTTTTCTAGTCATCACTTTGCTCCCACAGTAAACGGTTGACCTAGTTTACCAGGCTGAGAGCTATAACATGTGTACGTCAGCAGGGGGCGCTGTTATCCTGAGCGACAGAGCCGAGCCATGCTGCATCAGAGCGATGCCCAGAATACTAATGCAGACACAGGGCTTCATCTTCCTCCTAGACTCCTCAACGCCTGACAGTACTCATTTATTTTTTTATGACAGGTTGACCGTTCCCCCCCCCCCCCCCCCTCCACAATGTACTAGCCCAGGCAGAGAAACAGGATGGTGTAGGTACTGAGTCATTTCCAGCTTTTAGATCTCGCGTTTGCGAACCGCAAAGTCACTTTTTGATGTGAAATCACTGAAAAATAGAGCTCATATAATATGTAATATGATATAATGTATATGATGTATAATAATGATCTAAATCTGGAAATGGAAGTGAAAGCTGCCTGTAGAATGGTGTATATAAAGGGTTGATGGAATTAAGTTGAGAGTATTTTGTTAACCACAACATTGCTACCTACTCTGATCAATGCTGTTAGTCAGGTCAGGCCTGCGCAGTCATCCTTCACCCAGTGCCATCTTTTATTGATGCACTTCCTCTCCCTTCCCTCAATTTCTCCCTCTCTCTTTCGCTCGCTCGCTCGCTCGCTCACCGTCCTTCCTGATGTCTCCTCCAGCTCTTCCGTTTATTCCTAGCTGATCATGTGCTCATGCCTTTGCACACTGCTGCAATTCCTATTTTTAGTTTCCGCGTTAGACCCGGTTCCCACCTGGTCATCTCATGTGTCTCAAGCGACAGCCAGCATTCGGTGTCGTCCCTCACGTCCAGTTGTTCCAATACAGGATGATTGCATCCTAAATTCTGTTTAGCACTGATACTGATGGGGGCAGATCCTGCTATAGACCATAATGGCTAATAAAAAATAAACAATGCACTCCAAGTCATTTTGTTAACAGAGATAGAACTGAGGTTTGTGCTTTGTTTCATGAAAGAGAGGGGAGGGCTTAGCCCCTATATCCCATTTATACCAGCCAGCCATGCGGTACTGGGAGAGGTTTGGGTCATCACACGTGGAATGGCACGCCAACCTCCAGAAATGAGACGACCAGGACTAAATGGAGTGTAGGTAATAGAATGGTACCTGTGCTTTAGTCTGTAGCTTCGGTCACCAGTCTGACTCCCGGAGATCTCCTGGAGAACTCTGCAGGGTGGAAGAGCATTCCTAGTCACAATGATTCATTCAAGAACTTGTTTGGTGATTGTCTAGGTTCTTCCTGCCAAGTCTTGACAACAGCATAATCGATTTTTTATTTTTTTTGGATCGCTTTAGTTATTGAATCTATTATGTTGCTTTAAGGTAAAGTGTCAATGTCTTAGGACAACATATCATGTAATTGTGTCCCATTTGCAGACACAGCAGATACAGACATCACACTGCTGGACATCACGCACCTGCTAGCAGTCTGGGTGGCAAAGGCCAGCACATGCTGCCTCTCGAATACCTTGAAAGCAGTCACGGCGTCATTTTGGACAACTGCTCCCGCATCGAGAGTGCTCAAAGCCCTGTTCTGTTCATGAGTCATCCTCACTTGTGTAACGTTAATCTGATTTACAGACTGGAGAAGAATATTGTCCTTTCCACCCACAGAGCAGGATAGTTATGTTCTCTCGGATGGCTGTGGTATGGTCAGGATCTGAACGTCCAACGGTAATTCCAGTGAGTTATGACTTTAAGCGCAGCACGATTAATGCACATTATTCCCCAGAAGGAACACTGACGGCTCTGTCCCGTGTGTGTTGTGGTGTGAAAACGTTTATGACGTAGGGGGTTGTGTGGATGGCTTTGCCGTGGAAATGCAAAGGGTTTCCGGAAATGTAAAAGACCAATTTCAAACGGAATTTTGACGCCAAAGTGTTCTCCAGAACGGCTCGTCGAACGTCGCGTCTACTTTGTTTGATCTAATTGGCAACCGATTTCAGGGTCGCAAAAATTTGTAAGAAATGACACTAGCCCGTTACTGTTATAAACTGAGATTAGTTGCTGTAGGGTCTCTTTCTGCTCCGATTTGATTTATTCTCTTTACTCCTCATTCTTACTCCAGCATAAATTTGAGGTCTGCGATTATTTAGCCTGTGTTTGACTTTGCTCGCTAACCTTCCTGCACCTGCAATTTATTCTCTTCTTGTTTTCCTTTTTAGATAATACCACGGATAAAGTGTACATCATGATGGAGGCCAGGCTCGGGGCGCTGTTCAAATCTGAGAGTGAATACGCCATCCTGGAAAAGTAAGGGTCCGAAACTTAAGTGTTAGGGACACAAATAAGGCTCTTGGCAATAAATGTAAGATTAATCCTGACTAGGCAAGTTCTGATTTTTTTTTTCTTTCTCCCCCCTTCCATGAGTTATATACTCATTTATCACAGTTCGCAATATTATTACAATTAAAGTGTTAGTGTTATTTCTCAGTGAGTGTGATTATACTCTAACAGAGCAGACTCGGATAGATCCAAATAAAGTCCAAAATAATGTGTCTGTCACCTGTGAATGGTAATTTAATGGCAGGTAATCAGGGTCGGGTTAAGCGTAATAAAGGTGGACTGATACCTATAGCGAAGCTGGGCGGTACCTGCCGATAACCGATTAATCAACCGATAACTGAATGAAAACATAACACTCCAAATAGGATATTGCTGAACTTTACAAAAGTAATCACTACTGACTGTACCATGAAAACGTACTGTACTTTTTAAAATGAAATAAATATTAATGTATATGAACTATTGATAAATGTTAAAGTAAATAAAAGCTATACATCCAAACGGAACCAAAACGTTATACTCCATATAGCAAATGAAACTAGAGACATCCAAAATGAATCAAAAAACACTTCAAATAACACAACGAAATTTGTCCATGACGGTTTTTATTTCACCACAGGAGGCCGCTCTCGTACGGAGACCGTACGGGACGCAACCATCGGTGGGGATTTTTGCTGATAAACGATAGTTTCAGCATTCAGTTATTGGTGCTGATAAATCGGTCGACCTCTAAAGCGTCACCACTAGCCAGGGTTGATAACCACCGATAATCAGTGCTACAAATCTAACAAGGTGCAAACTAGTAAAATTCCCATGAAATTATTCAGGAAGCTCTTGTGTGAACTGAAGCCGCTGCATTACGGGGGGAAAAACGTTGGCGTGTTAATGACCGATCGTCTCATGATGGGGTTACGTCTTTTGAGGCAGCTGATTCACAGTAAAACAACAAGTGGAATGGAAGAAAATAGGTGGAATCACCGCCATGCTGAAATCAGTTCTGCCGTATGTGGGATTTGTTTACATCACATTCTGTGTAACGAGACTTGCATGGCGAACACGAAGGCCTGCATCCTGATCAAATACCGTTTGAAATCTATGCACCGTTTCTGGGTGGTGTATAACTTTCTACCTTGCTACTCTTTCATCACCAGATGAATCCAAAGTGAAATTATCTTCGATTTAATCCCCTCTGGCAATGAACCAGGGACAAATCAAAGTCCTTTTCCGATAGAGTGCTATCTCTTTGACGGGCTTCTGACAGAATTTTGCTTTCACAGCACGTACAGTAGGATCAGTCCTGCAGGATTCTTCACACCAGATCGTCCGTCGCTAATGAAAACCCCGTCCTGTTTGCTCTCAATTTCTATGGAAATATTTTAGCGAAAATGTGCCGATAGTCAGAAAAAGGTCGCTCGCACACGTTCTTCTAAACATCACGCAGGTCTGACCATTCTCAAAGTTTGATAGACGATGAACTAAAATATGAAATAGAAATATTAGTCCTGATGGTTTAATCAGTTTATGTTTAATCAATCATTGTGGTTACATTTTATCAGCTAATTATTAAATGTGTTTCTATGCTGTTTGATTTTTACTGAGCAGTGTGTTCGCTTCGAGGCGTGGGACCATTCCTCGTTTACTGGGACTGAGGAATGCACAGAGTCGAAGGAAATTCGTTTCATGGTCATTCGTAGTCGGAGTTACTGTATTCCACATTGTATTTAGTTTTAAATGAATGTATGTGCAGTTCCCTCTGGAAGTATTGCAATAGCAAGGCCAACTGGGAAGACATTTGGGTTTGAGATAAAAAGAAAAAAAAAAAATGAATGACACAATAAATCAGAATTTCAGCTTGATGTGTGCGTCTAGAACTTGTTACCTTTTGTTTGAAGCCACCTATTTTTTCCCCAAATGATCAAAAAATATTGGAACACATGACTGGCAGATGTTTCTTGTTGCCCAGCTGTGTCCTGTTAGATTGGTTGTTTAAACAGTTAAATGGCTTTGAACGTCTACTTTTGGTTTGAGACCTGGATTTTCGCCTGTAAAGACTGCATCTGTTGTTGAAAAGGATAAACCAACATGAAGACCAGCGAGCTGTCTATGGGAGAAAAGCAAGCCATTTCGAAGCTGAGATAAGAGGGAAAATTGTTCAATTGTACAAGCTTTGGGCATGGCTAATACAACTATTTGGAACGTGCTGAAAGAGAAAGAAATCATTTGTGCACTAACAACCAGACGTTGAACGGGTAGGCCGAGGAAAACATCAGTAGTCGATGGTAGAAGCATCGTGAGAGATGTGAAGAAACCCAAGGCCACGAAAGTTCTGGACCCAAGATCAACCTCTACCAAAGTGATGGAAAGACAAAAAGTGTGGAGAAAGAAAGGATCTGCTCATGATCCAAAACATGCGAGCTCATCGGTCAAGCACTGTAGAAGTAGTGTCGTGGCTTGGGCTTGTACGGCTGCTTCTGGAAACAGGTTCACTAATCTTTATTATTAATCTTTATGATGTAACTCATCGTGAGAGCAGCAGAATGAATTCGGAAGTTTACAGAAGCATTTCGTCTGCCAATTTACAGACAAACGCATCCAAATTATTTTGGAGGAACTTCATCATGCAGCAAGACAATGATCCAGAACACACTGCCAACACAACAAAGGACTTCATCGGGGCGGAAACGCAGAAGGTTTTGGACTGCTCAGAGTAATTCACCAGATGTCAAACCAACTGAGCAGCATTTCCTGATCTGTTGTTTTTTGGAGGGGGCTGAGTATATACTATATATACCCTACCGACCTCAATGAATAACCGGCTGTGAGGAGATGATGTCGCTGTTTCGGATTAAACACACCAACTCTTTTTATCTGGAGGGAAGATGGCTGCCATGTAACTGGGCTTATCCTGCTGAGTGTCGATGCTTTTGGGAGAATATAAGCCGAGTTTAACGGCCAAAAGGGACATGTACATAATGATCCTCATACCCCGAATGTAGTTGATTTTAGTCAAGAGTCAAATTTTGCTTTGTTGGTTTTGCCGTGTAGGTTTAAGGTTAATCCTGCTGAGCTAGCATTACCATTAGCATTGTGCCTGGTAGATGAATATGAGCTATTCTTCAAAACAATGAATATACCTTTTCCTTCTAATTTATGGCAGTGCATTTTATTCCAGTCGGGCTCATTGTCCTGAAAATCTAGTAAAAAAAAAAGTCTGTATTATAATCGTGCAGTAATTGTGCAGCTCCAGCCTTGCACTCATTTAAAAGCTCTCATTTGTCTTTTTCAGGTTTCCTGGCAAGAGTCTGAAGGGAAAACAATACAAACCTCTTTTTGACTACTTCATCAAGGTGAGCTTTATGAAAACGTTCGACTTTTGATAATGCTTCAGCAGAAGCGTATGGTTAAATGCATACTGCGTGTATACACTGTACGTGTCTTGTTGATTGTCCACATCTGGAAAAAAATGTGATGCGTACTTTTCCAGCCTTTCGTTGCCCCCGTCCCAACTTCTTTGAGACGTTTTGCGGCCATCGAATTCAACATTACCTTAATTTTTTTTTCGTCCTTAAAGCCTGTCAAATGTTTCCTCAGTTTAAACATTTGATAGGTTTTCTGTGTTCTATTGTGAATGACACGTGCGTTTATAAGATTTGCAAATCATCGCATTCTGTTTTTATTTACATTTTACACAGCGTCCCAACTTTTTTGGAATTGGGGTTGTAGTACTACTCATGTAAATAGTGAGAGTAGTATGAAATGATGTCGGGGGAAAAATGGGCTAGGACGGTGGCGTTGTTGTTGTTGTTGTTGTTGTTTTTTTTTTATAATTAGTTTTACTTGTAGTTGAGTAAAATTGTTGACTTGTCTACCCACCTCTGCTCCCAGGCTTGGTGGGAATCACTTGGCTTCCTTCCGCGCATGCCAAAACCTTCAGACTAAAGCACATCGTGATGTATGACGCAGTATTTTCGATATATTCTGCCGTCAAGCAGCCATCTGTCTCTTTACTATTTTTGTCTCGTACACATTCCTCACTACATGTGTACACAATATGGAGCTGTCCGCTTAGCAGCTTGTGAACATGGCCTGAGGTGTAGATTTCCAAAGCTGGTGATCACCTCTTCTCGTTCTCGTCTACCTCAGCGAGTGTGTTTCTTGTATATTACGAGCAGTGCTCACTGAGCACGCAGACGGCGTTCGACATTCCCCGAGTCACTGTGCGGCGATGCTGAATTCAACGTGCCGCCGTTTCTTCGGCTGGAAGATTTAGACTCCGGTTTCATAAGTGAATGCATGTAGCCCAAGCTCTCAGGAGCTGTGGATGGTGCTACTCAACCCGCAGCGCTGAATGTTCTCTTTCGCACTATGCCTCAGTGCACCGTATTTTATCCACGGGTTTAACGGGAGATTTGGATAGACTCTCGGCTCACCCGTGCCCTAACGCTCCGGTGTGCATTCTGGCTGTATAGTGACTCACCATATGCCTGCAGCTGATGCACGTGTCGCGTCGCTAGGCAACCAAATAATCCGTTAGTAATCGTATTGATGGCTCAATCGGATTGAAAAGCCTTCGTGTAAACGCGTCAATCGATCCGACGGAGCTCGAGCTGAATGAATGGGGGTCACATCTTAAAAAAATGATCCGTCTCCTCCACCAACATTCCTGTGCTCACTAGGACTGTCATGTTAGCAGCTGAGAATATGTTTAATGCCACTTTCAGAGTTTATACAGTGTTCAAAATGTGTCATGGGATGTAAGTTAGCAGATGAAAATGATATAAGCCAACATTTGACACCAGGGGCGCTGTAACGGGGGGACGATTAGGACGATTCTAAGGGCCCTGGACAAACAGGGGGCCCAGCAGAACCCCATACTTTCCTGTATGATTTTGGTATTTAAATAGCCTCTGTGCACAATAATCTATTAAGAAGTCAGCTATAACGAATGCCCTCGGATTGTGCCAAGTGCATGTGTGTGTCCCCTTGTGACGATCGTGGATTATTCAGAAACGCGGCACTTCACAGTCGTGAGTCGTTACATGCATCAGGTACATGGCAGGAGACATCGGGATACCAAAAGAGGAAAGAAAAACATGAAAAAGAGGAAAGAGCAAGACGGGGAAGACAGCTAATCACCCAGTTTTTTTTAAAAAATAAGGGGATTTATGTTCCCTGTTCTGTGCTACGATTCTGAAGCTAGCCCGTATGAAGCTGTTATAATGAACATCAAATAGAAATTCTATCAGTTGCTCACCCAGATGTTTATCCTTGGAAGTTGGAACACAATATTTCCAAGAACGTATGTTTTCCCACGCAATCGAGCAATAGTAATGGAACGTTGAGCTTCAAAAAGGACGGAAAAGCACCAAGCGACAATAAAAGCAACAGCTTTCTGTGAGGAATCGATCGGAATCGAATGTAATCATATAAATCTGCTTTAACTGTCCCGAGTGAGTTTATGAGAGAAGAGTTGTAATGATGTCCGATTCGCGAGTGAATCGTTTGTTCGAGTCGGTTCATTTCAATGAATTGGAGAATCCCGTTGATGATAAATCCAGTCTGAATGATTCATTCACGAATAGAACCGATTTGATTCTCGAGTTCAACTCCCTGATTCAATGATCCTGTCACTGTTTTAGCTCATTTCCACATTTCCTTCTGGAGCTGCTGGTGTGTGAAACTTATTATCCACTCAGTGAAGAATAATAATAATAATAATAATAGTAAAGTTCATTGTTCTTGGTACTTGGGGAATAAGAAATTACAAGTCGACAGCTTATAAAGAAATCCCAACAGAGTTTCTGTAGTGTCTGTGTATTATAGAGCGAGAGAGAGAGAGTGTACAATGGTGTTCATGACTTGTACTGTGTATATATAGTTATTTGTATATAATTATAAATGCATAATTTCAGTTTACTTAATAAACTGTTCAAAGTGGTAATAAGAAAATATAATTGGGGGTGGGGGCTTGGGGCCCGGAGTACAGATTAGCCAGGGTCCCAGAAACCCTTGCGGCGCCCCTTGACATGAACCGTTGAACTATTTAGCATTGTTCCTTGTTTACTTCCCGTTGTTGTACATATATAAAAGTATACCACTTTATGCACGGCATCTTCTTTGTTCTGTTTTTTTCCCCTCCAGTGTAAAGAGAACGGAGCCTTTTCTATCGTGCTGGATAACTACGTCCGTGAGGAGGAGGGTACAGGAGTGGTTCATCAGGCGCCCTACTTTGGAGCTGTAAGTTTGTGTCTCAAGGGCACAATTAGACACTATGAATGTCTGTGATGTGCTGGGTGTAGCTTGTTTCAGCATGTTACTTCAGAGAGGGATTTACATTGGAAAAGAAAGATCTGGATCATTATGGATAGAAACACACCAGTCTGCTGACACGACAAGAAAGGCCGTAAAACACGGATAAACAACGGCAGCGCTTTTCCAAGATGGAGTAGTTTATTTCGGCATTAGCGGAAAAAGAATTAGCATCCAACTTCATCCCCTTCACGTGTCTGTATATAAACACATCCATACATCTCTATAACTAGTTGAATTGTTTGAATGGTGGTTCCTAAGGTAGTGCTTTGGATGAACCAACTTGGAGGTGTATATAATACTAGTTGACTCCCGTGGAGCTAATAATGCTTATGATGCTAATTAGCCGGAGGTTATAGCTTAAAATCTCCTGAGGGCTCATTAGCAAGAAAAACAGGACAGTGAAAGCTCTCTTGACCATTCTCATCGGTTAGTACGATTAAAGTGCTGTATAAATTGGCTTTCAAGCAGTTGACTGGCCGAGTGATCGGAAACACACGGCGGTCAGGCTGAAATGCTAACACCACTATAACAATGGTCTTATTTAGCGGTTCTACAACGCGCTTTACACTGGTTCTCATTCACACACACACTCACACCAATGGTATAAGAGCTGCCAAGGCGCTAGCCTGCCATCGGGAGCAACTTGGGGTTCATCGTCTTGCCCAAGGACACTTCGTCACGTGGTGTCACGTGGGCCGGGAATAAATAACAACGATACCCGCCACTATAACCAGAGTATTTGTGTAGCATCGCTCGGAATAAGAGAAAGGAGTGAAATCATTTAAACGTTATTGAACTCTAGACCACTAGACAATACTAATCCTGACTAATTTTGGCTCGCCTAGCACTCATTTATAGTGCAGGAAGATAATGTGGGAACTGGCAGATCAGTGTGTGAAAACGCACCACCTTTCTGATCTGCAGGGAAAATGGCTGCCCACATAGCAGTTTGCATTTCGAGGTTCAGAAACGTGTCGAAACTTTCTGTGTGGGTTTGGGACATACGGCAAAAGCGCGTTGTCCTCTTCGTGTGGGGAAATGTTTTTATTTACTTCAGCGTTCAGCGGGAAACCCATCCGAGATCTCAGAACCGCTATACTTTATTCACTTGTCTTTAGAAACGTATAAACGTAAGATAACGTGTACAAACAGTTGCGTCTGCCTTCATAGGATGATTACCGTGTGTGTATGGAGTATAATATCATCCAGCGCGACTCGGCACCCATCTGCCCTGTGGATTCGTCAGGCTGTTTCACCCCAGAGGTCACACACTTCTCCGGCCAGTACGTGAAGGTACGTACGTGTGTGTGTGTGTGTGCGCGTGTGTCAGAGTGTCAGGAAGGTGAAGTAAAGCTGTCATGTTGTCTCAATAATACAGAATGAAGACACTAAGGTTTTAAATCTGTTGTCTTTAGACATGCTTTACTTTTCTGCACAACACAGCCTTCCTAACGCATCCTTATTCCGCAGTTGATGACTTTTATTTTAAAATTTTTTATATAATTTTAGATAATTAATCTGGTATAATTTTATATAATTATGTCCTTTTTTTTATTGAAAGAGGGCTAAAGCCCTTTTGTAGTCCAACGCTAATTCCTGTTCCTTTTGTGGTTATTAACGAGAAAAAAGAAATGCTAAATGAGACCCTTGTTTGTCCTGAGCAGTTAAACTGCCCACTGTTCTTCAGAAAAATCCTCCAGGTCCTGCACATTCTTCACTTTCCCAGTTATACGATGCTTCTATACGATGTTGAGATCCATCTTTTCACACTGAGGACGGCCGAGGGACTCGTACACGACTATTACATAAGGTCCAAACATTCACTGATGCTCAAGAAGGCAACACGCTACATTAAGAGCCAGGGGGGTGTAAACTTTTGAACAGGATGATCGGTCTAAAGTATTGTTTTGTTTAAAGATTTTTTTTTTTTCTTTTTCGTTTAGTACTGCCCTTAGATAGATTTACATGCATCACAAAAGACAAAGTAATAACGATTTACCTGGGTCATCCTGTTCAAAAGTTTACACCCCCCCCGGCTCTTAACGTATATCGCGTCGCCTTAATGAGAATCGGTGAACGTTTGCAGTAGTTGCCTCAAGTCAGTAGTCTCTCGGACCAATAAGAACATCTTGCAGTGTTTTCACTGGCAGTGGAATATGGTGGTTTTCTGTATGTTTGTTACTCTTGCCCAGAGAATAAAAAAAAAATAATCAGTTCTGTTTAATAGAATACAGACTGTGTTAATACAGTTGAAAGATGGCTTCTAGGAGTTTCTTCGCTGCATGTCGCCTGCACAAATTTTCATCAGCTCCTGTCACGCTGACACGCACATTAATCCAAACAGTCTCTCTCCCACACACACACACACACACCCTGCATGAGTGTCTAAAATCTGCTGAAATACAGGCAGTGCAGAAATCCTAAGTGCCTTTTATTTTTTTTCAGATACCACACCGAGAATAAACAAGTAATTTAACAGTGAAAAAGGGGGCAAATGAAATTCTTCTAAAAGTAGACTTTAACATCCATTCAGCGTGTTACTGTGTGTATTACTGCAGCCAGCTGCTGTTATAAAAGTCCAGATAATGCTCGTGATATTCCCAGAAATTTGTATTGTGACTGATCGCAATATTTATATATCCTGATATCCTTTCGGTCATGATTGGAATAATCCTTCAGTCCGTCCTGCCGTAAAAGGTTTGCGGTGATTCGTCCTCGCGTCTGATTGGTCAAAACCCCACCATCGCACAGCAAAGCGCCGTCGTGCATCCTTCGACCCGAAAGCTTTTTATCCTCTTCTTTTCTGCACCGATCACGGTTAAATGTTTCCTCTTTGCCTCTTTCAGGACGCAGATAAAAACATCATCAAGTGGCTGAAAGAGAAGGGACGGCTGGTCAACGTGAGCTCTTTTAAACACAGCTACCCTTTCTGTTGGAGGTGAGTGAGGGGGGATTAATCATCTATACTGATTCAATTTCCAGCCTTAATAGAACGTTTATAAACAAACATGTATAGCAACGAATAATTCACGGGTTTATGGACCGCTAGGCGGTTATTATCTCTGATGATACCATAGATATAATTCCTGTGTGAGCAAATGAAATGTGACCATGACAACGATCACAGGCTAATTAACAGTAATTACGCCTGCGGAATGACGATAAGAAAATAAGAGTGTGGATTTGTATGGACACGTTGTAACAATAGTCACAAAGCAGCTTTATAGAAATCTTTTTAGAATTGTTTCCGCCCACTTTCCTGCGACTTCACCGCAAGGCGGTCCGGTTAAATCCTCCGCCTTAAGATTTTGCTGAAAATTGAAGAAACGCTTTAGAACTTCCGTGGGTGGTCGATAGTCGTTTCTTAATGTAGTCCTTCCGAATTTGGAGAAGCGCAGCCGTATCCTCATTCGTCCGTAACATCCCTCTCGCAGCAGTAGCAGCCCCTGTTGAGTAGCGCCATTTGTATGCGAAGGGAAAAATCAGCCGAGCTCCGAAGCGATTTGTGTACGTAGTGCATGTTTTTGCCGTATCTGAAAGCAAACCCTACTCGGATTACCTCCCGAGATGGTCCAGGTCCGGTTCGCTTTAAAAGGGTCTGAGATCGTTTGGAGTGTTCACTCATGGATCAGACCACCGAGAAAAGGTGAAAACACACCCAGGTGGTAGGTTTGCCGCGGTCCGAATCCGAGTGCGATTGTTCCCGGTGCTGGGATGAGTCTTTGATTGTAGCAGCAGTTCTTAGGAACAAGTCTGCAGTATCCAGGTGGGATTATTCACTCAAGAAGTGGTTTTGGGAAGTGCCCATCTTTAGGGTGTCTATGCAGGACCATGCTCGATAGCAGAGAGCGAGTCACAAGGGCAGAAACTCCATGTGGAGGAATCGTGCAGGTCCGGAGGGCAAGAAGATCTTGAACTTAACTTTTATTAAAAGGCACAGTGGTGGCTTAGCAGTTAAGACTCTGGGTTACTGATCAGAAGGTCGGGGGTTCAAGCCCCAGCACCGCCAAGCTGCCACTGTTGGGCCCTTGAGCAAGGCCCTTAACCCTCTCTGCTCCAGGGGCGCTGTATCATGGCTGACCCTGCGCTCTGACCCCAGCTTCCTAACATCCCGGGGTATGCGAAGAAAAGAATTTCACTGTGCTGTACTGTACTGTACTGTATATGTGACCAATAAAGTCTCATTATCATTATTAGCAGTCGGGTTAGTCTCGGGTCTCTCAAATAACAACGAGGAACGAACTCCAAGTTGATTAAAAATGGTTCTGAATATGAATTTTTATTTTTTTGCTCAGTGCAATTTTATCTGCAGCTTTCTTCTATCGGTGCTATTCATTAACATTAACGCTTGCAGTTGACGTGTTAATCTAATGCGCATTACGAAGCAGGAAAGGATTACAGTGCAGACAAGTACAGAGCAGCCACAGCAAGTTGGGCGGAGGGGTTAGGAAGTTAGCCAAATAGAATAATGAGTATATGAGTTTGCTGTTTTCATATCATGCGAGCATGGGAAAAGCGAAAGAATGCTTTAAGCTCCTGCGGAGGGTCTCACATGGATGCCTAAAAGATTTGCACTTCCTAAAAACATTTTATACACAAGACCCTTAGTCTCTCCAGACCTGGGCTCAGTAGATTTGTGCTTAAGAACCGCTGCTGTGATCATAAAGACTATGACGCTCATACATAACGTCTTTGCAACACACTTAGTACTGTTTGAATTTATACTATACTATACTATAAAATCCCAGAGTATGGGTTCCCTTTAGAGTCTGGTTCCTCTCAGGGTTTCTTCCTCACGTCGTCTGTGTCCAGATTTCTGTAAATCTGCTTCGAATCAATTGTATCGAAGTGACAAACCCGACGAAGGAGATCCCGATAATGAAAATGATCTTGTACATGGAGCAACGTTCTTGTCAGCCCAGTGGATTACTGTCACACCCGTCGTACGGAAAAACGTCCCCACATCGAAAAAGCGGCGAAAGAAAGAGCACCGAAGCACCTGAAACACCGTCTATTCAGTAAAAGCTCTTCCAAATAGGTTTTTAAACTTTTTTTATACTACATTCATCATTCAATTTCCAGGCAGTTCATCTCTACTTCATCAAATCCAAAGGTTTCCCAGAAGTCTGTGCAAAAGTCTCCCTGTGTGACCTTGCTGGTTCAAGCATCATTAAATCAGTACCACATGCCGCATAAAGAAAAGAATCGATGTCCTCGGCTGCCTCAGCACTCAGAATAAGCCTCGCCCTAAACTTGTCTTGAGCACTTAATCACCTCTTCTTCGCTATCGATTTACGTGTCTGATATTAGACTCTGCATCCTCATTCATTTGCCAGTCGCTGTTTAAGTTGAGGACGAACTGCAGCTCAGGAGAACAGACGTTGCTTTTGTAGCATTTTGTGAACGTGGCCGGGTTTGATGAGCATTTTATTCTGATCTGATTCATTTCATCTCAGTTCTCCAGAATTGTCTGTTTTCTGTCCGGTATTCTCGGGTACGTTCACACCTATTAGTCCATTTTCCGAGTCCAAGTCGAAGCAAAATGTACACTTTTTTTTTTGTATTTTATTTATTTATTTTTTATTTATTTATTTTCGGTGTTTGTTTTGATTTCACACTGCAGATTGACGTGTGTGTGAAGCTGAAAGTGTACTCGTAAAACTCCTTTCTTACATTGTTCAGGAATATGGCAAATGGGGGGAAAAAGTAAACGAACCCTTGTCAGATGCATGTAAATATCACCCGAGCGCAGAGAACACGGCGCCAGCACTAAATAAACGATTCGATAATTATCTAAATAACCAGTGTAAAACATTCTGTTTATCACTTCCAACTCGTATTTTGTCTTTTAATTCAGTGGTTTTCAAAGTGGGGGCCGCGGCCCTCTTGGGGGCCACCAGGGGGCGCCTGGGGGGCCTCAACAATTTGGTGTGAAAAATAAATAAATGTATGTTTTCTCTTTCTCACTCTCTGACAACCACACACACACACACACACACAATCAATTCCTAAATTGTAATGTAATGTAAAGATGTAATTATTAATAAAAAAAAAAAGGGGGATATATTCAGAAGTCTGTATTTTTAATGTGTTTAAGACATCTTGCAAAAGGGGGGCTTCGGTCAAATGTTAATGCCATTTGGGGGGGTCTTGCCCCGGAAAAGTTTGAGAACCCCTGTTTTAATTCATTGATCAGGAGCATTTTGCATTTCTGCAGCGTTCCATTGGCTTTGCTTATGCAAAATGAATCTGTCTGGATAAACACCGTTCTCTATTTTGTTTGTTGGCAGAAACGCCACGATTTGCATATTCATTAGTCTATTTTGCTCATGTGTGCTCATCTAGTAGATGATAAATTTACAATGTGCTGAATCGTTTATTTAGATTAATCCAACAAAAAAAAAAGCACAAATATAATGCGATAAAAAGAATTATGACTGTTAATTTGGTTCAGTTGTATTATGAATCATGTATTCATCTATATTTGAATTAAAATGTCATGTCATGTTTATAAGTGCAGGAGGTTGCGAAAATCCATCTCCCCTCCATTTGAAGGGTTTACAGAACTGACCCAGAACGTCTGAAACATGCGGGCCTACTTTTTCTACTGTTATAATAATGTTGCGATATAAAAAGGAAAGAAATATTAAAAGATAATTACATCAAATTGATAGACTTTTCCCTTCACTTGTTTGTTTTATTTATTTATTTATTTATTTATTTGAAACAGACCATTTCAAATTGAACCCTGATTTATTTCTTTATTATTTATTTATTTATTTATTTTTTGCACACCCTCCATTGAAACATCCGGCCATTTTATAACCCATAAAGGCCTGTCCTGACCTCTTCACACTTCATTTGTGTCTGCGGTGTAGTTGAGTTTTCACCAAGGTTTCATCCCATTAACAAAAATTCAAACCACAGTGCCCTCCGATGTCTCCACCCCTTCTGCTAGACAGAGAGCCGAGTGTGACTGCTGAGCGTGAACGTTCTCTAGTGTTCCACATTCGATCTTTCCGCAGTGTGAACACACCGCCTACACTAACAGTACACAAAAGATGCCACTTATGTCATGATGCAACTAAAAATATCCTATCCGCACTGTGTATTAAATAACCTGCTACAGATGTTGTTTCAATTAGCTACAATTACTGAATTAAAAAAAAAAAAACCCAAAATATTTTTCTGACAGGTCTGACACACCGCTGATCTACAAGGCTGTGCCCAGCTGGTTTGTGAGAGTCGAGAACATGGTGGATAAACTTCTGGAAAACAATGACAAGTGTTACTGGTGAGAGTCTAAGACTATAATTTACATACTATACTATTACATTATTTGCCATTACAGTGGAGTATTATTACCTCAGTATTTAAAAAAAAAAACAAATTTTTTAATCCTTTATTCAGCGGAGATTACAATTCTCTTTAGCAAGTTAATCTCTGGCCAAGATCAAGACCAGACCAAGTAAACAAACTAATACAAGCATGCGCACATGTGTGAATTCTAGCCTCAATATTAATTCCACATTAAATACCGTAATACCTGTATTGATTTTTTTTATTATTATTATTTTTTTCTTCTCTTAATGTTAGAAAAAAAAAACATTCCCAAATATTTCTTAATGGAAACTTGGGGCATAGAGGCTAATTAAAAATGTGTCACAATCGAGAATAGAAATTGAGACGTACAGACACTTTGATGAAATGTATAACACAAAAATTATTTAAATTTATTATAGTGAACCCAATTCTTTTAAATGACACATGTACATCTTTATTGTGAGAAGGTGTTTCACATGATCAGTGCATGTACAGTAATAACGGTTTAAAGTTACTGAACTGAGATTGGACAGCATTCTGAACTTGATTGATTTTCCATCTTGTTTGATGACTTTTGGCTTTCACTTGTACTTGTTATACATTTTCTATTGTACTAAAGTAATGAAAAATCTGCCTATACAATTTAACAGGCAAATACATAACATAATGTTTGTGAAAGCTACCGTACTAGATACATATAGCAGTAATACTTGATATTGTAAATCCAAAAACATATAGAAGCTATGTATGTATACGTGTATTTTATTTATATGTATATATTACACATACATACACACATATACAGTATCTCACAGAAGTGAGTACACCCCTCACATTTTTGTAAATATTTGATATCTTTTCATGTGACAGCACTGAAGAAATGACACTTTGCTACAATGTAAAGTAGTGAGTGTACAGCTTGTGTAACAGTGTAAATTTGCTGTCCCCTCAAGATAACTCAACACACAGCCATTAATGTCTAAACCGCTGCCAACAAAAGTGAGTACACCCCTAAGTGAAAATGTCCAAATTGGGCCCAGTTGGCCATTTTCCCTCCCCGGTGTCATGTGACTTGTTAGTGTTACCAGGTCTCAGAACAGGCCTCGCCATGGTCGACCAAAGAAGTTGAGTGCACGTGCTCAGCGTCATATCCAGAGGTTGTGTTTGGGAAATAGACGTATGAGTGCTGCCAGCATTGCTGCAGAGGTTGAAGGGGTGGGGGGGTCAGCCTGTCAGTGCTCAGACCATACGCTGCACACTGCATCAAATTGGTCTGCATGGCTGTCGTCCCAGAAGGAAGCCTCTTCTAAAGATGATGCACAAGAAAGCCCGCAAACAGTTTACTGAAGACAAGCAGACTAAGGACATGGATTACTGGAACCATGTCCTGTGGTCTGAGGAGACCAAGATCAACTTATTTGGTTCAGATGGTGTCAAGCGTGTGTGGCGGCAACCAGGTGAGGAGTACAAAGACAAGTGTGTCTTGCCTACAGTCAAGCATGGTGGTGGGAGTGTCATGGTCTGGGGCTGCATGAGTGCTGCCGGCACTGTGGAGCTACAGTTCACTGAGGGAACCATGAATGCCAGCATGTACTGTGACAACTAAAATTGGTGAGGAATTATTTTTGTTGGTGTTTGTTTTGTTTTAATTTAGACCGCTTGTAACATTCTTAGTACTAATACAAATTGTAGTATTGTTCTTAAGTACTTTTCCGGTATCCAGTCCGAGTCAAGTGGATCCAACTTTAGTTTTAAGCGCCTTTAGGAATAGAAGAATGTCTCCTGCCTGCACTACTGCGTAATATGTCTCGAGAATATTGTACAGACGTGAAATGACGCATCATTTAAGCATAATTTGAACATGCTAAGTGACTGGAAAATAGACTTCACATTTATGCTTTAGGTGCTGGCCGCATACTTTATTTCCCATGAGTCTGCATTCAGGCCATTTTGCTCGAATGTGGCTGTCGCTCTGAAATTAATCACCCGCAAGGACGGCGAGATAGAGGACGAGGACACGTAGAGCATGGTAATGATTAGATTGTTCTGCAGGTTTGGACCTAGCCGTTTATATTCTCTGACTGTAGCTGAATCACGCTCCAGTGCTTTACGGTTCAGTTCAAGTAAAGTGGTTCATACAATACATTTTTGTTTTGAGGTTTGTTTTACAGTGGATGCTGATGTGGCTTATTTAAAGCGGAGCCATGGGACCATAATGGCGTAACCATGTGGGTAATTTAAGCCAGTGGAACAGTAATTATCACATCAGCTTAGCATGAGAAGACCACAACGCTCCTCGCACCAGACAGCAGTTAGTGGCCATTCGTTTATACTGAGCAATAGGAATGTAATCGAATGTGACCACCTTGTTTGGAATGAACAGATGACGTGGAAGGTGGGAATCAGGACTGGGATCCTGGAGCCATTGCACAAGCAGGAGGCTTTTACTTTCATGCAGGCACAAGCAAGATAGTCTCATAGTCCGCTCACTGAAACAACGAAGAAACAACGAGCAAGTTCATTAACATGATGCGTTCACAGCATTCATTCATTCATTCATCCTTAGTATCTGCCTGGTCAGGGTACTTTAAATCAGGCTGTTAGTTTGTTTATATTTTGAGAAATAACCCGCTTAAATTTGCTAAAAAAAAATATTTCAGGCATGTACAGCAAAAAAAGAGTACACTTGTGAGTTGGATTGTAAACAAACAGTCCCTCACGTGTTTAGTTGAAACCAATTTGAGAGATGTAGCTGAGTATTCAAGTTCAAATTCACACACCATACTGACAGTGCTGCCATTTCTGCTTACAGTGTTTCAAGGGGAATAGCGATAGGGTTCGTATTTAATGAGAGAGATTTTTTAAAAAGCAGCCTTCATGTTAAGGCCACGCCCACTTCAGGTTTAAGACCGTGTTTCCAGGGTAATAGTGATAGGGTTTATATATAATGGACAAAAAAAACCCCAGCCTTCATGTTTAGGCCTCGCCCACTTCAGGTTTAAGACCGCGTTTCCAGGGTAATAGTGATATGGTTTATATATAATAGGAGGAAAAACAGCCTTCATGTTTAGGCCTCGCCCACTTCAGGTTTAAGACCGCGTTTCCAGGGTAATAGTGATATGGTTTATATATAATAGGAGGAAAAACAGCCTTCATGTTTAGGCCACACCCACTTCAGGTTTAAGACCGCATTTCCACGGTAATAGTGATATGGTTTATATATAATAGGAGGAAAAACAGCCTTCATGTTTAGGCCACGCCCACTTCAGGTTTAAGACCGCGTTTCCAGGGTAATAGTGATATGGTTTATATGTAATAGGAGGAAAAACAGCCTTCATGTTTAGGCCACGCCCACTTCAGGTTTAAGACCGCGTTTCCAGGGTAATAGTGATATGGTTTATATATAATAGGAGGAAAAGCAGCCTTCATGTTTAGGCCACGCCCACTTCAGGTTTAAGACCACGTGTCCAGGGTAATAGTGATAGGGTTCATATATAATGGGGTGGAAACAGCCTTCATGTTTAGGCCACGCCCACTTCAGGTTTAAGACCAACTGCGGCTATTCGGAGCACTAAACAGATAGAGAGAGTAGCACGTCCACCCCTAGTCAGTACTATGTGAGCACATGCAGATTTCATTAAAATTTTCTTGTGTAACTGGTAGATTCTTTATATTTAGACACAGACTTTCTTACTGTGCAGACTGAGTCAGCATGGCCAATGCTGTAATTAAAGTTTCTCCAGTGAGTGTGCAGCACAGTGCTGAAGAACATGCTGCTCAGTTCAGGCTCTGTGTGGGGGTGGGAGATTTCCCCTAGCCTGAGCTGAGATCCAACACTTTCATTACGACTGTATAGTGCTGCAAGGGAATTCTAAAACATATATGTATAAAATTAAAATGACTTGCGACTGTTTATGTCTCCGGGTACTCCGGTTTCCTCCCCCAGTCCAAAGACCTACGTTGTGGGCTGATTGGCATTTCCAAATTGTCCACTGTGTGAATGGGTGTGTGAGTGTGTGTGCGATTGTGCCCTGCGATGGGTTGACACCCCCGTCCAGAGTGTCCCCCGCCTCGTACCCTGAGTCCCCTGGGATAGGCTCCAGGCTCCCCCACGACCCTGTGTAGGATAAGCAGTACTGAAAATGAATGGATGGATGAACTGTTTATGTATACACACACACACACATGACAGTTTTATAGTATGTGATTTAATATTGATCTTAAATATAGATTTTTCTACCTTTTTAAATCTTACTGATTTATTTCTGATCGCTGTTCCTCAGCAGGTGCTGATTCTATATTCTTCAGAGTGGGTGCATCAACAGATAAGAACAATCGAGTAAAGCGCCCTCTTTCCCTTGGGTGTTAAATAGCCCCCCGTATCCAGCACAAGAGAGCACACTTAACATTCTACATATAGTCCGGACGGGCACAGCGAGAGAGGGACCAGAAAAAATCATTAAATTGATCTATTGCCTGCCTAAATAGATACGTTTTTACAAATGGGAATGAAGAGCTTTTTGCTCAGCGGGTGAGAATTACACTGAAAAGTGTGTGTGTGTGTGTGTGTGTGTGTGTGTGTGTGTGTGTTCATTAGGGTCAGTGTCATCATGCTCCTGAAGAATACACGAGGAGACTTTCTTTGAGTAAAACGCTCTGTATTTATATTTAATCATCATCTAAAAGATTTCCTTGTTTTTTTTTCGGTTGTTCAGTCTGTTTTGAGGAGGGCCTAGCGGGCATTATCTCTAGATTTCCATGATTTTAAATGTGTTTAATGTTTGATTCATTTGGCAGGTACTTTTATCCAAACAATCCAAGCATAAAACATAGCAGTTGAAGGTTTTCTGGGATTCAAACTCGCAACCTTCCAGCCAGTATCACACTACCATGCCCACTGAACGTTGTGCTATACAAAGTCTTGTATTATATATTCTGTTTTACTATCCGAGTAATATCTCCGTCTTGGTTTCTGAATCCCTGCTGCGTTTCCATCATCTTAAAGATGAGCAAGACATTATGTTAAGATAATGTTTCTTTCTTTCTTTCTTTACAGGGTTCCCGAGTTTGTGGGAGAGAAGCGTTTTGGCAACTGGCTGAGAGATGCTCGAGACTGGGCCATCTCCCGTAACCGTTACTGGGGGACGCCAATTCCTATGTGGGTCAGCGATGACTTTGAGGAGGTCTGTGACGAGCAATTAATTTAAATAAATAAATAAACACTTTAATACTTTATTAGGACATACCCCTTTTGCCATCAGTAAGGAGATGTTAGGGTCGTTATAAGATGATCTTCACAACTGTTATGCATGTAAGTCCTGGAAAAGGACCAACCTTGATTCTGAAGGTTCCACCATGACGAGCTGTTCATCCTCAATATTAAAGGATCATGGGGCACGGTTAGACATTCGCCCCGCTTCACCCTCTCGTTCTGTCGCCTTCTCCATCTGACGAGGCCACGCACGAAATTTTAACGATTCTAACGCCAAACATCTTAGTGGTTAGCACGTCCTCCTCACACCTCCAGGGTCAGGGGTTCGATTCCCACCGTGGCCCTGTGTGTGTGGAGTTTGCATGTTCTCCCCGTGCCGCGGGGGTTTCCTCCGGGTACTCCGGTTTCCTCCCCCAGTACAAAGACATGCATGGTAGGCTGATTGGCGTGTCTAAAGTGTCCGTAGTGTATGAATGGGGGTGTGAGTGTGTATGTGATTGTGCCCTGCGATGGATTGGCACCCAGTCCAGGGTGTACCCCGCCTTGTGCCCCATGCTCCCTGGGATAGGCTCCAGGTTTCCCCGTGACCCTGAAAAGGATAAGTGGAATAGAAGATGGATGGATGGACGCCAAACATAAGTCGAAATCTTTACTGGCATGTTTAAGATTTTGAATGACTCTAATGGCCGTTCAAGCATACCGGCTCTTCGTGAACTCGGAATTGGGTTGTTGGCGTCTTCGCAGGCTGAGTTGGGCCTTTGGAAAATAAGGACAACGACCTGCTTCCTGAAAATAGCGTAATGAGTTGTTTCCAAGCGCCAATCTCTGGAGTGTTTCCGGACTCCCAGAGCGTTCGCTAGGCCGGAAAGTGGAGCTCTATCGTTCTCTAGCACTAACTGGGCCATTTTACCTGAACAGGGACAACAGCCCAACCTTAACACTTCAGAAGAGGGCTAACACACTTTCAGAGTGTATAAACTTCCTTTTCTATTTGGAGTCGTAATGTGTCCTGGTTTCAGATTCACTTTCAGCAACTGTATTTTCTTCCTCGTATGAGCTTTAGGTAAAACATCCTGTAATTAAGAATACAGATTCATTTATAAGGACCAGAGCGGCTATTTATTACATTGTGTGAATATACAGATTTAGTATTAAATCCAGGCTTGGCTTTGCTTCTGCTCATGTACTTTGGCAAGAAAAAAATAGATCAGTTTCCTACGTCTACAAGGACAGAATTGGAAGTGTGAATCCTGCGCCGGTGGAAAATAAGCTTATTAGTGTTACCCATGAAAAAATACACCTTATCACCCAGATATTTTAGGAAGTGTATTTTTACAGTCTAACACGTGTGTGTGTGTGTGTGTTACTGTCAGATATAGAGTGACTGTAAATGAAGAGCTTTGTGCCTCTGCTCAGGTGGTGTGTGTGGGCTCCATTGCTGAGCTGGAGCAGCTGACGGGAGTGAAGGTTGCAGATCTGCACAGAGAAACGTAAGTCACATGATCGTTTTCCTTCCTGAATACAAATACAGCTCGTTAAAGGAATCATTTGACCGAAAACGAATGTTCGCAACGTTCCCCTAGCCGAGACAGATCTGCTTCTTTACCTTTCTTTATGAGACTAATTTAAGGTCTTAATTTGTGACACACTCACTTATAGAGTGCAAAATAACTGCAATAAATGCATAAAGTAATTAGGATGATATCACGCCATGTAAGGAATAAAACATGACGGGGCATTCTGTTGTAGGAAATGATGGAGTGAGAAGCACATCATAGGGTTTATTTGTTTATAGTAACAGTTATTGTTGTGGAACATCTGCAAAACAAGTTACTTCCTGTTATCACTTATGTTATAGCAGCTATACACCTGCCAACCTTTACATCATTTTTGTAGAAACCCTACACTGCAACAAATGATCAGATACTAAAAAAAAAAAAATGCAGTCTTCTTATTTTCTCCCCAATAAAAATGACAAATAATCCTATGAACATCTGGAGTGACTGACATTTGTGTATGTGTAGCAAATTCTTCAATATTAAATCAACCCCCTGTGATGGGGGGTCGATTTCCTCCTTCCCCCCCGTGTCACATTAGTAATCTCCCCCTTGAAAGATGCCGCACCCTCATTTCCTGTCAAGGCAAATGGCCGTGTATTTTAACATTGACTAACATTAGACAAGTATACAATTAACATCAGTTAACCGTGTGTGCGTATGTGTATGTATGTGTATATATATGTTCTGATTTATAATTATTTTAAAACAATGAAACTCAAGATCAGTTATTGTAAGGTGGCACTAAATTTATGTTGGGAAATATTTTTAAGAAAGGAAAAAAAACAACTTATGATTGCTTGCATAAGTATTCACCCCCTGTGCTCCGAGTTTAAACAGATGAAACGAGGACACTATTACCTTATCATTGGCATCCACCTGTGAATCATTAAAGTCACTGTCACATTTTCTGCGTTAAAAACCCCCCATTATTGAAGGCTCATTGGTCAAGCTGTGAATCTGAAGAAAAATGAAGACCAAAGAGCATTCTACAGAAGTTGGGGGGGGAGTCATACAAATACGTAGAATAGTGAAAGGGTACACAATAATATCCAAGTGTTTGGATATCCCAGTGAGCACAGTCGGATCAATAATCAGGAAGTGGAAGCGGCATCACACCACCCAGGCACTGGCGAGAAAAGGCCGCCCCTCAAAACTCAGCGCTCAAACAAGCAGGAGACATGTGAGAGAAGACACAGAGAGGCCAACAGTCACATTGAAGCAGCTACAGAGTTCAGCGGCTGGGAGTGGCGTAATGGTGCACCGGTCAACCATATCAGGAGCACTGCATCACACTGGCTTGTATGGGACGGTGGCAAGAAAGAGGTCGTTACTCAAAAAAGTACCATCTGAAAGCATGTCTGGAGTTTGCCAGAAAGCATGAGAGTGACCCAACTGCGATAAGGGGGGGAAAGTTTTGTGTTCAGATCAGACCAAAATAGAGCCTTCTGGCAAAAACTCAAAGCACTATGTGTGGTGAAAACCTAAAGCTTTCCATGCCTCAAGACTCACCATCCCGACAGTGAAGTATAGTGGTGGCAGCATCATGCTGTGTGGATGCTTCTCGTCAGCAGGGACTGGGCATCTTGTTAGAATTGAAGGAAGAAGTGATGGAGCAAAATATAGAGAAATACTGCAAGAGGAAACGGAAAAACTGCTTGGGAGGAAATTCACCTTTCAGCAGAACAATGATCTCAAGGACAAGGCCAAAGCAGCACTGGAGTGGCTCAAGAACAAAAATGTCCTACAGTGGCCCGGTCAAAGTCCTGATCACAATCCCATGTAGAATCTGTTGGACTGTTTTGAAAATTGCAGTCTGCAAGCATCACCCAATCAACCCGAATGGAAGAATGGGCCAGAGTCACTCCAGCACTGTGTGCAAAGCTGGTACGTGCGTATCCCAAAAACATGAAGCTGTTATTGCAGCTAAAGGTGACTCTACCAAATATTAATGCGTGGACGTCGAATACTTATGCAAGCAAATGATCTCAGTTTTATTATTTTTCAGATAAAATCTTGCCCAACTTAAATCCAATGTCACCTTACACTAATTGAGTTTCAGTGTTGTAAAATAAAATTCCAAACAGAATGAATTTGTAGTCCATTTGTAATTCAGTTGGTCAGGGGTCTGAATACTTTTGCAATCTACCGTGTATGCGTGCGTAATATGTATATACTGCATGTATATTAGGAATGCGACAGAAACGTTCGGTCAGAGCCGAGGAAAAGTGCTGCTGCTTATTTCTTTTGGTTAAGATGCAGACACTAGACAATAAAACACGTAGGTACATGCTATTATAAGAAAGTAATCAGCGACAGGGTGGTGTGTTGGGGGCTCTGACATGAAGCGGAGTAACTGAAAACGTTTACATGGACAGCGAAAGCACTAATCTAATTATTGACCTTACTCTGAGTAGGACAATATTGTGATTATGGTGTTTACATGAGTCGCTTTTAGAATACTCCTTTCATGTGCCCGTTTTGCATGTTCTAGAACATAGAGCGATTAACGCAGTTACGTCCCCGCGCCACGCCGCCCGACGTCCCTCCAGAATTTCACGTATCCATGTACAGTTGGTCTTCGTTATGGTATCGTATACAGTTTTGGGTGTTTTTATTTTTAATTACGAAAACTTCTAGTGCAGTTAATTATCTGTCGTGCTGTACGTGCAAACAGACGACTGCTTGAAGCCGTGGGCTGCGTCCCAAACCGCGTACTTGCCTACTATATAGTAGCTGAGATGCATGTATCTCGCCTACTATATAGTAGGCAAGTAGGCGGTTTGGGACTCAGCCGTGCTGTCTTGTTTGCCGTGAAACGGTCGAGCGCTGCCGTGTGTGATCGTGTCCTGTCGCACAATGCGGTGAAAACTCTCACACGACGTTAATAGTGTGATTAAGGTGTGTACGTGTCTGTAATACACGTCGATAACGCGACTAAAACAGGAATACTCCACACGTCTTAATTCCATTTGTGTTTACTTCGAGTATGACTTTAATCGGATTAAGGTCATCAATAATCTCTGTTTACATGCCAGTTTCTTAATCAGAGTATCGTCTTAATCAGGTTAATATCGGATTATTGGTGTCCATGTAAACACACTGAAACCTCAGCAGTTTGTTAACGCTAAGATTTTCCGATTTATTAAGGAATGACGTTTATTTATTTATTTTATCAGTTTATAGCTGCATTTAGTTTTGACTCTGGAACGTCTGCTATTCAAGTTCGTTTCTGTTATGAGTTATCAAAGCTATAAACATTTTATTTGATGAATAACAGCTTATTTCTTATTAATCTCCCTCGACCTTACTAAGAAGGAAAAAAAACCCATTCTTGTCATGTTACGGAGGAACTGCAAAAGCGTAAAGCCCTCTGTCCCTCCGTCCTACCAGGAAAAATCTGGTTTACACGGAGCATCGGCCATACACGTCCCTGTACGAGCTGTTGCTATAGAAACTCTAACATGCTAGAATGAGCACGTTGATATAAACCCATGATTTTAATCACAATCTGCACTTCTGTCAGAGCTGCTATCGAAAACTCCAAACCTTCTGACCGATCATAACGGAGCCCTTAACCGAGCTCTGGTGTCATATCCTTCGTATTATTACTCATTTATTACATAATTCCCGACCCTGTTCTTTCTTCTGTTCTACTGATGGAGCTCCTGCTACACGAGGTGAAGGAAAGCCAGATTAAAGACGCAGGTCTAGCAGCAGTTTTTAAATGCTGTGAATGAATCGCACACCTTGTGCTCAAATTTCAAATTGCTGCGTTCTTATTGCATTCTCACAATTTTCTCCTGCTCCTGTTTGTGTGTTTTGACAGCGTGGACGGTTTAACTATCCCGTCCCGCCGTGGGAAAGGCGAGCTGAGGAGGATCGCGGAGGTCTTCGACTGCTGGTTTGAGAGCGGAAGCATGCCCTACGCTCAAGTGCACTACCCTTTTGAGAACAGGCGCGAGTTTGAGGACGCTTTTCCTGCAGACTTCATCGCAGAGGGCATCGACCAGACCAGAGGATGGTACGGGGTCACACACCAGCTCTATAACATGCCGCGTCACGGCAATCCATTGACCTTCACACACGATTATACTGCAGCTGACCGGCGAACGCTCCGATCGCATTTCTGTATTCGATTAAGGCAGAGTGGCATTTCTGATCCGCATAGGTTTCCATCAGCGTGTGCGGGTGAATCATGTAAACATCTATGTAAAGATCCTTTTAATAAGCTAAAAAGGGAACTAAAATATACTCTACTTTATTAGACCAAAAACTTGTCTTTTTTTTAGACACAAGCATCAGAACAAAGTGACATGAAATGTTCACAGAACTGAGGAATAAAGTTTTAGTCATGCAGTAGGACCTCGCATTGATCACACTGAAGATTCCTCACAAGGGGGAGCTAGCGTAGCAGCACGGCGGAACACGGGAGGCGCAGTTTGCCATTGTGACTTGGGAAGGAAGATGATGTGACTGGATGCTAGATAAAAGAATCCGATTAGGTGAAGAGGCCTGCATAAATACTGAGCTCTAGTGGTAGTGTGAACAAGATGAGAAGTCCTGCAAAACACTACTGCAGTTACGCATCGATATAGTGCCATTTGGAATCAGTCATCATGTGACTCTTATAAGAAGCGTATAAAGCATGGCAGCGGGAAAAGCAAGACTGGCGTATTTAGCGGAAAAATGAACGATTTGTAGCATTGTAGAGCTGGATTAAGGAGGAGACCTAGACTAAGAATCTTTCTTTGTTTAATTATAGAGAGTAATGACCGGTAGTGTACGTCGAAACGAATCCAAAAATTAACACTTGTACAACAAAGAACAAATTAAAATAGAGACATCCAAAAGGAATCAAAAAACACTTCAAATTACACAACAAAATTTGTCAGCGATGGTTTTTATTTCGCCTCTAGAGGCCGCTCTAATAGTGTAGAATGACTGCGGACATTTCTCGGCCGCTCCCGCAACGGACGCGAGTTACCGGTGCCGATCGACCGGCAAAAACCGATCAATCGGATGACCTCTAACCTACGTCTCCTTAAAGGGACAGCTCCTAATAACGTCGTGTTACTATCGTCTTATAGATGATGTTGAGACAGAACAGAACCTGGGTGATATTTATTAATTAGTGCGCCAGAGATTCACGGATTTCATTTCATTTCATGGGAACGAGCTGATTTTAATTGCGTTTGTGCTTTTAATACAGTGTTGTGAAAACATCATAAATAGTAATACACGGTTAAGAGCTAATTATAGACGTTTATCATCAGTGCATGCTGATTTGTCCTCCTCAGAAATGCCAATCCGTTAATTCTGCTCGACCTAATACGAGTTTGAAGCGTTCCTGATATTGCGATCATATTTTCAAGACATCCAATGGGAGATCACGTTGTTATAAAACCAGCTTCTTTCCGCCTTTCCTTTTACCAGCTTTAACATGAGAATGTTGTTTTTAAGGTTCTACACGTTGCTCGTGCTCTCGACCGCCCTCTTCGGTAAGCCTCCGTTCAAGAACGTGATCGTCAACGGCCTCGTCCTCGCAAGGTAACCGTCTCTCGTTTCTGGCAGTCTGTTCTCAGTGTGTAACTGTATTCACGGACGGGTTTTATTTTGGCGAAGGGAACGTCCTGGAGGCGGAACCGTAGCGCTGATGACCCGGAAGCGCTCGGCTCGGTTGTAGTGTCTGTTAACGATGCGCGTTTTCTCCGCAGCGACGGCCAGAAGATGAGCAAACGAAAGAAGAACTACCCGGACCCCGGTGTGATCGTGCAGAACTACGGCGCCGACGCGCTTAGGTAAGGATCCAGCAAATTCGCTGTGACGCCGAAACAAAGTGAAACATTTTTAATCAAAGCCTTGGAAGCTCCACCAGCGGGAGCCATATGGATAATGAATAAAGCAGCGTTGCATCTGTGCATGCGAGTCAATTAGTTCCAGGAGACGCCTGATTGATCATCGCCGGCTCCGGTTCACTTCAGCCTGTTGGTTTTGCTGTTTTGCTTCCACGTACATTTATTCATCTGGTGCTTTGGGTTCCAGAGTGAATACTAGTTAAGTGCAGTTTAAGCACAAACCTTGAATTCTACTTCAGGACCATAAAATTTGTACCCTTATCAGAAGCTAAGGGTTCTATGAATACGCAGAGTAGAAAGCCTCTTATGTTCTGTTGCACACGTAACATTCGCCTGCTTTTCCCGATAAGATATTCTTAGCTTTTTGTTTAAAACTTGGTTGTAAAAAAAAAAACAAAAAAAAAACCCCACTGCTGTGACAAATCTTCCTGTGTACTCAAATTTCCTTGAAATGATGAAACACGTTTCATCAAAGAAAAGCAGCTCCTGACTTCCCACAGACTGCAGTAGTTCTGTTCATAAGTATTAGACCTTTTCTCAGATAGTTTTATGTGATATAAAGTTATAGTAATAACATGACACACGCAGCGAGCGCGGAAGAGGCACAGCCGAAACTGCAGGTTCCACGTAAAGAAGGATTGAAAGGAGACGACGGAAACATTTGTACCTTCATTGCCATGTAAACTTATTGAAGCGAGAGAGAGAGAATTGTAGAAAGAAAGGAGGGAGGGAGAAAGAGACCAGCAGAGGGAGAAGGATTGAAAGAGACAGCAAGAAGGGGAGAAAGAGAGCAGGAGAGAGAGAATGAGAAAAAGAAGAGGGGGGGGGGTGGGAAGCTGCGCGAGGAGGAGGAGAGACAAAGTAAGGGAGAAGCAGAGAGGAAGGGGAGAGCAGGAAAGGCAGAAGGAGAGCAGGGGAGAAAGAGGAGAGGAGCGAGAAGGAGAAAAAGGAGAGAACGCGAGCAAAGGAGAAAGGGAAGGAGCGTGAAGGACAGGGAGAAAGAGGGATGGTGAGAGAGAAGGGGGGAAAGGGAGAGAGAGAGGGGAGGAGGAGGAAAGAGAGAAAGACGTGGGAAGTGGGAGAGCAGGAAGAGGAGGAGAGAAAGGGAAGAAGAGAGATGGAGAGAAAGAGAGAAGGAGATGGACTAGGGGAGAAAGGGAGAGTTATAAGGGGAGAAAAGGAAGGTGAAAGAAGGGAAGAAGGAGAAAGAGAAGGGAAGAAAGATGGAAGCGGGGGGGGGGCCTTTCCCCAAATATGCTGTTTTTGTTCGCATTAATCCATTCTCTCTTCAGAAGCCTTCTATGCTCATAAACTGCACAAGGCCACATTTATTCCAGAATCTTCTCCCATCTCTGTCCCTTGCTGTCCTCACCAGCGTGTCTGTCCTGTCTGTCCTCAACATGTCTGTCCTCACCAGCGTGTCTGTCCTGTCTGTCCTCACCAGCGCGTCTGTCCTCAACATGTCTGTCCCGTCTGTCCTCACCAGCGTGTCTGTCCTCACCAGCGTTTCTGTCCTGTCTGTCCTCACCAGCGCGTCTGTCCTCAACATGTCTGTCCCGTCTGTCCTCACCAGCGCGTCTGTCCTCACCAGCGCGTCTGTCCCGTCTGTCCTCACCAGCGCGTCTGTCCTCACCAGCGCGTCTGTCCCGTCTGTCCTCACCAGCACCTCTGTCCCGTCTGTCCTCACCAGCGTGTCTGTCCTCACCAGCGTGTCTGTCCTCACCAGCGCGTCTGTCCCGTCTGTCCTCACCAGCGCATCTGTCCCGTCTGTCCTCACCAGCACGTCTGTCCTCACCAGCACCTCTGTCCCGTCTGTCCTCACCAGCGCGTCTGTCCTCACCAGCGTGTCTGTCCTGTCTGTCCTCACCAGCGCGTCTGTCCTCAACATGTCTGTCCCGTCTGTCCTCACCAGCGCGTCTGTCCCGTCTGTCCTCACCAGCGCGTCTGTCCCGTCTGTCCTCACCAGCGCGTCTGTCCTCACCAGCGCGTCTGTCCCGTCTGTCCTCACCAGCACCCCTGTCCCGTCTGTCCTCACCAGCACCCCTGTCCCGTCTGTCCTCACCAGCACCCCTGTCCCGTCTGTCCTCACCAGCGCGTCTGTCCCGTCTGTCCTCACCAGCGCGTCTGTCCTCACCAGCGTGTCTGTCCTGTCTGTCCTCACCAGCGCGTCTGTCCTCAACATGTCTGTCCCGTCTGTCCTCACCAGCGCGTCTGTCCCGTCTGTCCTCACCAGCGCATCTGTCCCGTCTGTCCTCACCAGCACCCCTGTCCCGTCTGTCCTCACCAGCATCCCTGTCCCGTCTGTCCTCACCAGCACCCCTGTCCCGTCTGTCCTCACCAGCGCGTCTGTCCTCACCAGCGCATCTGTCCTCAGAGCCTCACCAGCGCGTCTGTCCTTACCAGCACGTCTGTCCTCACCAGCGCGTCTGTCCTCAGAGCTTCACCAGCACGTCTGTCCCGTCTGTCCTCACCAGCGCGTCTGTCCTCACCAGCACATCTGTCCCGTCTGTCCTCACCAGCACGTCTGTGCTTACCAGCACATCTGTCCCGTCTGTCCTCACCAGCGCGTCTGTCCTTAGAGCCTCACCAGCGTGTCTGTCCCGTCTGTCCTCACCAGTGCGTCTGTCCCGTCTGTCCTCACCAGCACGTCTGTCCTTACCAGCACATCTGTCCCATCTGTCCTCACCAGCGTGTCTGTCCTCAGAGCCTCACCAGCGTTTCTGCTTTGCTACCTGACGCACAACACAGTAAGATGAAGTGTCCTTGCGGTGTTGCTGAACTCTCTGCTTTGATCATTGTAAGGTGAAAATGGCATCGTAGTTCATGGGAATGATTCCCTTTTCCTGGGTTTGATGCACTGCTGTCTTCCTCGATCAATACTCACTGACTTCTCAGTCATAAATCACAGGATGTTTTCCAGGAATGAATTCAGTGCAGTTCAGGAGAAGACTGAAGGGACAGAGTTCTAGTTTACCAATCAGGCTGGTAGGGAGGGGATGGGATTTTTAGACAGAACATAAATTAGAACTTGCAGAAATAAATTAGTGACTGAACTGTCTGTAAATGTTTGTGTGCCTCTGTTACTTTGTGCATTCCATACTTTTTTATACCCATTCTCAGTCAGTGGAGAAGGTGTGGTCTGTGTGCTGTAGCCCCCAGGAAGGAGGTGTGGCCTCTGCGCTTTAGCCCTTGGAAGGAGGTGTGACCTCTGCGCTTTAGCCCGAGGGAAGGAGGTGTGGCCTCTGCGCTTTAGCCCGAGGGAAGGAGGTGTGGCCTCTGCGCTTTAGCCCGAGGGAAGGAGGTGTGGCCTCTGCGCTTTAGCCCGAGGGAAGGAGGTGTGGCCTCTGCGCTGTAGCCCGAGGGAAGGAGGTGTGGCCTCTGCGCTTTAGCCCGAGGGAAGGAGGTGTGACCTCTGCGCTTTAGCCCGAGGGAAGGAGGTGTGGCCTCTGCGCTTTAGCCCGAGGGAAGGAGGTGTGGCCTCTGCGCTTTAGCCCGAGGGAAGGAGGTGTGGCCTCTGCGCTGTAGCCCGAGGGAAGGAGGTGTGGCCTCTGCGCTGTAGCCCGAGGGAAGGAGGTGTGGCCTCTGCGCTGTAGCCCGAGGGAAGGAGGTGTGGCCTCTGCGCTGTAGCCCGAGGGAAGGAGGTGTGGCCTCTGCGCTGTAGCCCGAGGGAAGGAGGTGTGGCCTCTGCGCCGTAGCCCGAGGGAAGGAGGTGTGGCCTCTGAGCCAACAAATTCATTAGTTTACAGGAACAGTTTCGTCTGCCAATTTACAGAGAAACACATCCAATGTAATTGGGAAGAACTATATCATGCAGCAAGACAATGATCCAAAACGTACTTCCATCACAACAGGGGGGAGAGTGGAAGGATTTCGACCCCCCCCACCCCCCCAAACCAACAGTTTGATGATGACGATGAGTCGCAGGCTTGATGCAGTTATTGCAAGCAAGGGAAATGCAACCAAATATTAAGTGTTATTTACCTTAAATTACTTATCTGCACCTACACTTTTGCTCACCTAAAAATTTGGTGGTGTGATACAAAAGGTTCTGTTTTGAGTTCTTTAACACATCTAGACTCTCTCGTCTCATATCCATCTTTTGATCTCAAACCCGAATGTCCTTGGTGTGTAGCACAAACAAATGAACTGGCTTTGCTGTTCCGATAGTTTTGGAGTGGACTGGAACAGATGCAACTAAAGCAGTTAGGGTTTTCTTGATGGGGCTGTCTTCGAATCTGTAAGCATGAACAGAGTGTGGTATTTTTATTTTTATTTTTTTTCTTGTGACCAACACTGACACAGTTTAAGGTAAAAGGCCTGCAAGTGCCACTTCATAGGAAACCGGTTTTACACAAATACACTGTGGAAAAAATGCTTGACAACAGTTTTCCTATATTAAGAACACACAAAAAAACAGGCGAGGAGTATAATCATGTAGTTGTTGTTGTTGTTATTATTATATATAATTACGTCTCATTTGAAAATGGTCAAACCCTATGAAATTGCTCGACTAAAGCCAAAAAATCTGCTCCTGATCGCTATCTCTATAAACGGCTTGCAATCGAAACGATTTCTTCCTCTCTTTGTAGGCTGTACCTAATCAACTCTCCGGTGGTCCGAGCAGAAAACCTGCGCTTTAAAGAAGAGGGAGTGAGGGACGTACTCAAAGACGTTTTCCTGCCCTGGTACAACGCTTACCGCTTCCTCATGCAAAATGTCCTGAGGCTTCATAAGGTAGAATTATTGTGCTGAATTTTAAGTTTTAAACCTCAAAGCCACTACTGTGTTCAGAGCAGTCCTTCAACTATGGTCATGTCCTTCAACTGTGGTCATGTGGTCAGAAGATGAAGGGCAGTTAACACACAGTGTGCAAGTGTCTCTAGCTGTACAAACAAACTAGTAGCCTACTTTCAACCAGTACGATCCTGTCCAGGAAGTTACGAGCATGAAGCCGTAATCGTATCATTCCACACATCCTGTTCGGGTTAATATTATTGATATAATTTTGCTCCTAACCAAATATAAACTGCAGATATATATTAGGGCTGCACAATTAATCGAATATCGATCTCGATGATGATTTTGACCGCCCACGATTATATGAACACGATCGACTGTGATATTGACGTTTAAAGTCCGTCCTCCGCTCATAGAAAACTCCACTGCAGATCAAATCGAGCCCTTCCTAAACTTACAGCCAGTCACCATAGATCGGCGCAGGGATGACATCGTCTTGTAACGCCAAAACCCGGAAACGAGTTAGCATTTTAGCGCTTCCGGTTCCATCCCGGTTGTACGTTAGCAGGAATGTAGCACAACATGGAGGTGAAACCAGCGGTCTGTTGATTTAAATGCGAAATATCTTGTGCCTAAAATCAATGAATAATCTCAATATTGATCACAATAATCGGGATGATCATCTTGGCCATAATCATGTGTGTATATATATCAGGTATACACTGCTGGTCAGTGGTGGCTCAGCGGTTAAGACGTTGGGCTACTGATTGGAAGGCTGTGAGTTCAAACCCCAGCGCCGCCCAGCCACCACTGTTGAGCCCTTGAGTAAGGCCCTTAACCCTCAGCTTCTCCGATATATAAATGTCAGGGCGTCTGCTAAATGCCACAAATGTAATGTAAAATAAGACTGCAAATCAAACAGATAACCTCATTCATAACTGGATAACTTTAGTGCTTTACACTACTGAGTGGATTGTGAAGTTTTGAATAGTCAGCAATACCAGTGTTTTGTGTGGATTATTGCGGTGTATGTTAAACTGTCGAGGACAGCGGAAGACACAGACCGTCCTCGCTTAATAGCAGCTAACTCAACCTGTTTTCGTCTTTGCTGTTCAGGAAGAGGACATTACGTTCCTGTATAATGAGAACACGGCCAAGCTGAGCGACAACATCATGGACAAATGGATCCAGTCCTTCACGCAGTCGCTCATTCAGTTCTTTAAAGCTGAGATGGATGGTGAGGAAACCTCCGAGAACGCAAGTAGATCGGTTCACGTGCGGCACACGCTGGAGAAGCCGTGCTCTGTTCTTTTCTATGCGCCCGTGTCGAACGATTAGCGTTTCAAAGCGTCCCTTCTTTACGTCCTTGAGCGTTATTTATTCGACAGTAAACTTTTTTTATTCTGCGTGTCTGTTTTATACTACAAATGGGAGAATACTTGGTAAATGGTCTGCACTTATATAGCGCTTTTTTAACCTTTGCGGTTGTGCAAAGCGTTTTAAACTGTTTCTCATTCACACACACACTCGAACAGCAGAGGTAGCAGAGCTGCCATGCAAGGCGTTAGCTTGCCATCGGGAGCAACTTGGGGTTCAGCGTCTTGCCCAAGGACACTTCGGCATACTTAAAGCTGCAGTCCCCAGAATTTTTGATAAAGATTTTAAAAAATGATGCTGGAGTCAGAGAAGAAGAAAAAATTTTTTCTGAGCTGCTGTAAGTTGCCGTGACAATTCTGTATCATGTGTATCTGGTTTGATTTGGCAGTTTTACTTGTACACATAAACCCCAGCTGTGCAGCTACACATTGACTGGCAGGAGCCATAGCCAATCAGAGCAGAGAGATAGTGTGTGTGTGTGAGTGTAAACAAACTCGACAGTGAGCGAAACGGTGCCTTCAAGTCATGTCGGAAAGATCGTATTCACGAGTCGAACGCCACCACAAAGTCGTAATTACGAGCGGGGAAACTCGCGTTTTCTTTAAGCGCCAAGTATCCGAGTTGGAGGCGTGTCAGTAAGAAAACATGGTGGAATCAGCAGATGCAACGTCTGTAGTTGATGGTAAATTTGTTGAAATTGACCGTTTACACCATAACAAGCTAACTGCCTGCACAAAATAAACTAGCACTGTACAATTACAATATAATGTGTAACTAACTTTACAGTGGCTTTATAAATTGATTCAAAACACTTTAAAAATAAATAAATAAATAAAAACAAAAAAAAGCAAAACACACCTGAAGCACATTCTTTGTTCTCTATTTTCTAGAAGTAGAGTAAAAAAAAAACAACCTTGCTGTGTGTTGTTTTTTTTTTTTTTTTTTGTAGTTAATTAAGTGTGTGTGTGTGTGTTCTTGTGTCTCAGCCTACAGGTTGTACACCGTTGTGCCGAAGCTGGTGAAGTTTGTGGACATGCTGACTAATTGGTACGTGAGGACGAACCGCAGGCGTCTGAAGGTAGGCTGAAGTGTGACTCTCACTCCAGAGCGAGCTATTTCTGCCCACTCTGTTTGATTTCAGGGCGCGTTGTTATGCAACACCTCTATTAGAAGTCTGAAGCTTTCCTGAGTGATGGATTCACTTCTATATATTACACGGTCGCGGGCATTAGTTTGCGACACTGGAGCGGTTTTAATGCTTGTAGGTTGTTTAGATGTTTTGGTTTTTTTTGTGTGTGTGTGGGCGGGGGGGGGGGGGGGGGTAGCGAGGTGTGAAGACATAAAGCAGAGAATTCTGATTGAATTATTAGATTGTGTTTTCTCTTTGTAGCTTTTAAGGTGATCTTATTTTGCTTTGCGTTAAGGATGCATAAGCCGCTGAAGTAGCAGGCCTAGTGAACGAGCACATTACAAATCGGTTAAGCGGACCGTTCTAGCATGTCGTCTGTAGTCATAATTTGTAGTCTGGAAATTACAGAAGGTATTTTTTAAGTCCTAAATATAGACAAAGCGAACCCATTTAAACAAATGAGGCAAAAATATTATACTTAGTCGTTTATTTATTGAGGAAAATGATCCAGTATTGCATATGTGTGAGAGGCAAAAGTATGTGAACCTCTAGGATTAGCAGTTAATTTGAAGGTGAGATTAGATGACACGTAGGTGTGAGTGAGCGCCCTGTTTTATTTAAAGTACAGGGAGTATCAGAGTCTGATCTTCACAACATGTTTGTGGAAGTGTATCATGGCACGAACACATGAGATTTCTGAGGACCTCAGAAAAAGAGTTCCTCAGAAAAAGCTCACCAGGCTGGAAAAGGTCACAAAACCATCTCTAAAGAGTTTGGACTCCACCAATCCACAGTCGGACAGAGTATGGAGGAAATTCAAGACCTTCGTTATCCTCCTCAGGTCGAGCGATCGACCAACGAAGACCGCTCCAAGAGCAGGACGTGTAATAGTCCACGATGAAGTTTAATATTTTTGCCACATTTGTTTAATCTTTGTCTACTTTGAGGACTTGTGTGAGAATGTGATGATGTTTTAGGTCATAGTTATGCAGAAAAATAGGAAAGTCTGATGGGTGCATAAACTTTAATCACCTCTGTAAATTGAAGCATGTATATGGTTGAACATGAGCAGAGAGCAGCACTATATTCTGTTAGCATGACTTTTTAATAATTAGCATGTTCCCTTTTCTCTGTCAGGGTGAGAGTGGTTCTGAAGACTGTGTCTGGGCTCTGGAGACCCTCTTTAGTGTGCTGTTCTCCATGTGCAGACTGATGGTGAGTGGTGTGTGTGTGTGTGTGTGTGTGTGTGTGTGTGCAGCTCAGTCTTAATTTAGCTTCACACTGTGCTCAGTCTCGCGGCCTTGCGGTGACGTGTGAGGCGACTCGTGGAAAAAAAAGGAAGTGAGCTGAATCCGTTTGTAGTAGTATGAGTGTCTGTGCCCTCCTTAGGCTCCCTTCACGCCGTTCATCACCGAGCTGATGTACCAAAACCTGCGTCACCTGATCGACCCCGCATCCGTAGAGGAGAAAGACACAGCCAGCATTCACTACATGATGCTCCCTCACGTCAGGTACAGTGTCTCACACCGACGCTGAGAATGTTCTATCCATCCATCCGTAGTGCTGTGAAAAAGTATTTCTTCTGTTTTTGTGTACATCTCGTACTAAATAGTTTTACACCACATAAAACAAAGGCAACCCGAGTGTAAACACAATACAGGTTTTATTTATTAATGTTTTTTATTGAAGCAAAAAAAACAAAAAAAATAAAGGTTGTCCAACACCTATCACCCGTGTGAAAAACTATTTGCCCCCTTAAATTTTATTTGTTTATGCTACCTTTTCACCTTCCACCACCATGCTTGACCATAGGTATGATGTTTTTGTGAAATTCTGTATTTGGTTCACGCCAGATGTAACAGTTCCGCTTTCGACTCATCAATCCACGGAACATTCTCCCAAAAGGTTTGAGGATCATCAAGGTGTGTTTTGGAAAAATTCAGACAAGCTTCAATGTTGTTCTGGGTTAGCAGTGGTTTTCACCTCGCCACTCTTCCATGGATGACATTTTTGCCCAGTGTCTATCTGATAGTGGAGTCATGAACTTTGACCTTTATTGATGCAAGAGGTCCTTTAATGTTGTCCTTGGCTCTTTTGTGCCTTCTTGGATGAGTCGTTGCTGTGCTCTTGGAGGAATTTTGGAAGGTCACCCACTTCTGGGAAGGATCACTCCTGTGCAGAGTTTTTTCCATTTGGAGATAACGGCTCTCACTGTGGTTCTTTGGGGTCCCAGCGCCTTTGAAATTGCTTTGTAACCCTTTCCAGACTGATGTATTTCAATCACCACCTTCCTCATCATTTCTGGAATTTCTTTCAGCTTTGGCATCGTGTTCATCAACTTCATGCTGTTGACAAAAAGTTCTATTTAAGTGTTGTTTTGATTGAACAGGGTTTGCAGTAATCAGGCCCGGTTGTGTCTAGTCCAGCTGAACCCCGTTATCAATGCAGTTTCATAGATTTGGGGAATTAGTAACTACGGGGGCAAATATATTTTCACACAGGCCCAGTTGGTATTGTATAACGTGTTTGCTTCAATAAATAACATTATCACTTAAGAAACTGTATTTGTGTTTACTCAGGTTGCCTTTGTTTTATTTTAGATTTAGTTTTAATTTCTGAAACAATTTAGTATGAGATATACACACAAACAGAAGATATCAGGAAAGGGGCAAATACTTTTTCACAGCACTGTATCTATCTTGTATGCAGTGTGACAGATACAGTAATACACACAGGGCTTCTAGTTGTAGCTACTTTGCAGCCCCCGTCTCTGGAGGCCTTCATGACAATAATGAATAATTTATCTATTTATTAAAAATACTAAATATGATATTGTTTACAGTTGAATTGTGTATTTAGGTATTTTGATTCATGCATTATAATAAGGCCGAAAGTTATTGTTAAATGGAATGGGTTTATATATATATATAATATATATATTTTAAATTATATATCATTGCATTTTTATTTATTAATATTAGTTTTTTTTTACATCTAGTCCACAAGACACAATAAAACTGAATTTACACAAATGAACCAGTTCAGAAGTTTACACACCCTTGATTATTAATACCGTGTGTCGTAACCTGGGTGATCAGCGACTGTGTTTATGTTTTGTGAGAGTCCTTCACGAGTCCCTCGTTCGTCCTGAGCAGTTAAACCGCCCACTGTCCTTCAGAAAAATCCTCCAGGTCCTGCACATTCTTTACTTTTCCAGCATCGTCTGCATATTTGACCCCTTTCCTTTTAACAGTGACACTATGATGTAGAGATCCGTATTTTCACACTGAGGACGACCGAGGGACTCGTACACGGCTATTACAAAAGGCGCAAACGTTCACCGATGCTCAAGAAGGCAACACGATCCATTAAGCACCAGGGGGGTGTAAACTTTTGAACAGGATGATATTGATTAAACACGTGGATGTTGACCTGCCTGTCGCACCTCCTCCAGCGCCCATAGGTTTACCGCCCTTCCTTCAGCCTTGCAGCCAAAACCATACAGGCGCCCCCAGTGTCTAAGGCTGTGACGAGCCCCACTGTCACCTTTTTAATTTTTTATTCAGATCCAGACTTCTTTACATCACGTCATGCACTCAGGAAATGAACATTTTAATGAAGAATCCGATCGTCCTTGCAGATCTCTGGACCAGTTTCAAATGTCCGTTCTCATTCGCCTTTATTCTCTGTTCTTTTCTTATTTTTCCTCTTCTTTTTTTTTTTTGAGTCAGTCAGGCTGTTTTCTTTTCTGAGGTAAAGCTGAATAATGACGTATAAGACGACTTTATTTGCACACACTTGCCTTCTGTCAGGAAATGGGAAAGATAATTGTTTAGGGATGGGAGGATGGAACATTTTCTCTGCAGCTCTCCCTGCTGCACCATGACTTATGAAGCTGAACTCTGCCGAGGCTTTGTTAGGAAAGTGCGCTGAGGTGTCGATCCCTCGACAGTCAGGTTATAAAACGAGACACTGAATAACTCCCTTTATTCGCCAGAAGCGGCATCGGCGCTTCTTCATTTGAAATGGATCTCCTATGATATAAAAAAAAAAATATAAAAAGGGTCCTGGTCTTGTATAGCGTTTGCTGAAATTGGATCTGCGAGTGTGACATTGTATTAAATGACACTCGGTGAGGTCCTCTGAGGTCAGAACGAAGCAGACTATTAGCATGCATATCCAGAAGCCCATGATGCACTTAGGAAATAAACTTTTGCTGTGAAGGATTAGATTGTCCTTGCACATCCCTGGGCCGCTTCCAAATGTACTTTTCTCATCTGTGTGTAAGTGCTTTTACTTCAATACTTTTAATGGACGCTAGTTTGTACGCCGGCGCGTCTTCCCGAAAGACCTCACAAACTTACGGAGTGGTCCCCGTTAGAGTAGTTGTTGAGGATAAATAGCGTTTGCAGTGGTGATCCAACAATAGTGGTCAGGACTGAATTCATGGTCTCTTTAAATGGGGTTGTTTTTTTGTGATTGTTGAGGCCAAAAATGTGTGATTTTTGCTGAGGCTTTTTCCAAAATTTGCGAAAAACTACCGTCATTACATTATAGCAGCCAGTGCTGTCTTCCAGGATGACTCCTCCCCCACGTACAGGGTACCAGAGTTAACGAGTATGAAGATGAGAGAAATCATATGCTGTGACATTCACAGTCACCAGATCTCAGCCTACTTACGGAAGGTGTAGACAGCGTTCTCCACCACTGTCATCAAAAGACCAATTAAAGGAAATTTCTTTCACAAGATTTTACATTTATGGAATTCTTGGCAGACGCCGTTATCCAGAGGAACTTACACGCATCTCATTTATACAACTGAGCAGTTCAGGGTTAAGGGCCTTGCCCAACGGCCCAACAGTGGTAGCTTGGCAGTGCTGGTGCTTGAACTCCTGACCTTCTGATCAGTCACCCAGAGCTTTTATCCACTGCCCCAAGATTGCTGCTCCTTTTCCTTTTGATTCATCGTATGACTCGTTTAAAAGAAGTGTCTTCACTAACCGAACCTTTGTCCTGACCTTAAGAGAGTCGCTGATCGACAAGCACATCGAGAGCGCCGTATGCCAAATGCAGTCCGTCATCGAGCTGGGTCGAGTGATCCGAGACAGGAAGACTCTCCCTGTCAAGGTGCGTCCCTATTAATCACCGCTCTCTCTTTCTCTATAGTGCGGCTTTAAAATAAAAATCCCGTCGAATCCACTGTAGTGACCTCTATCTTTCTGTTTTTCCATCCTGTATCGCACAAGCCCAAATTCAGAGATGTTCTGATGAGATGTTTTGTATTTTTAGTATCCCCTCAGGGAGGTGGTGGTCATCCATCAGGACCCCGAGGCTCTCGAAGACATTCGGTCCCTGCAGAAATACATCCTGGAGGTAATTTGGTGCACACATTACACCGCTCTCATACATTTCATACATGCTTTTATGTTCTACTATTTATAAATTCGTGATCCTGAAATGTTGGTCAGGGTGGTATTTATCAGTTGTGTAGTAGTATTAGCAACTGTGGCGCAAGCTAGCAAAAAAAAAAAAACGACTAAATAAAAATAAAACGATGGAATTTGTTGAAACATGATTAAATAATTCCATTTATGGTGTGTGTATGTTTCAGATATACAGGGTTGTTTGGAGTTGGGGAAAAAAACAGCTTGATTTAACCCTACTGAGCGCTGCTGTGCTGCTGCTCTTAGACGTAATATCTGCGTTTATATTAATAGCATCTGGCAGACGCAGTTATCCAGAGCAACTTAGATTTATCTCGTTTATACCACTGGTTAGTTGAGAGTTAAGGACATTGCTCAAGGGCCCAGCAGTGGTAGCTTGGTGGTGCTGGGATTTGGACTCTCGACCATCCAGTCAGAAATCTTGGCCACTGAGGTCTTACCACCACGAATACCGATAGAACTGTAACATTTGTAACGGTAACAAATTTCACTGATTTATCTTTACTTCAGTCACAATGAATAGTTCTTCTGGATATGGAGCCTTCAAGTCTCCTTCCGATATCGATCCGATGGCAGGTGTGGAGAGGTTCATTGCCGGGAGTGTAAATAAGATATGAAGGGAACAATATATCACAAACAACATTGTTTTTAATGCTACAGATTTACAATCAGAAGGCATATTAGCGCTTTTTTTTTTTCCTAAAACGTTAATAAACCTCTTCTATCTAATATATACTCACCATCCACTTTAATAGGAACACCTGTACCCATGCTCATTCATCCAGTTATCAAATGAGCCAATCATGTGGCGCGTGTGTAGTGCGTAGAGTTCATAAAGATACAGATCGAGAGCTAGAGTTAATGTTCACATCTGAATGGGGAAAATGTGAGCTCAGTGATTTTGACTGCATGATCGATGTTGGTGATAAAGCATATACCTCGGTTTGAGTATAAGATGTAGGGGGGAAAAAAACCAAAACATCTAACGAGCAGAAGTTCTGAGGGTAGAAACGCCTTTTTGAGGAGAGCGGATGGGCCAAGGAGAATGGACAGACTGGTTTGAACTGACAGGGAGGCTACAGTAACTCGAATAAGCACTGTTTATAACTGTGGTGAGCCGAAAAGCATCTCAGAAAGCGCAACACGTCAAAACCTTGCGCTTGGACGATCTACGACAGCAAAAGACCACGCCGGGTTCCTCTCCTGTCAGCCGGGAACCGGAATCCGAGGCTACAGTGGGCTCAAGATCACAGCTGAAGATCGATCTGTGATTTTCCCCCCGTCTTTGAGTCCCCAGTTTCATTAATGTCAAAGAGACAGAGATCACATGATCATGGTTCATGTTCATTAGAGAACCTGACTGGAGTATTAGTACTTTCTGTTCAACTCACAACGTTGGCAGAAGAGGAAGGATGTCATGGCTCTCACTGCAGTTATGATTCTCCTTGCAGGCATCAGAGTGCTGTATAATTTGTTTACCAATAGGTCCTTTAATAACACGCTATTACTTTTCATTTTACTGTTGACATCAAAACAAATGATCTGAAACCAGTGACGACGTATAGTACTAGGATCCTGTAGAGCAATGTGTATACAAATCCACACTCGAATAGATCTTGTATATTATCGAGAACATTGATTTCAGACTTTTAAGCGCTAGTGCAGTCGTGCACGCAATTTCGAAAAACTATTATAACCCGAGTCTAGCTACTTTCACTGGCTTGTACTAGACAGTCTAGTTTGTTTGTACCAGTGTATGAGTGTGCCGTGGTCCGAGGGAACACGCGAGAGAGTTTATCGGTGTGAGGTCAACATGATCGAGTAAACACACACAACCTGCAGTCCTTCATCTCCCCGCACAAGTGGCGAGAACGATAGTGGAGGTGGAACTCTGGAACTAAAAATAGCAGCGTTGTGACTTCGTGCATTGCCACACGCCTGCTATTGATCTGCCCCGAAACCTCAGTGTGTTTGTGCATGTGCTCAGTGTATAAACCACAGAGCCACTGGATGTTCAGTAGTCTCGTCTGTGCTGAAAATGATCATACGGTGTGTAAGAGATAAAGCCCAACAACGTGTTTGTCGCTGTGGTTGCTTTAGAGCTGGGATTACCTTTCTGATCTGCGTTAAAGGTGCCCCAATATCCTAGCCTTTCAGTGACGTGTTCTTTTCCTTTCGCGGGCCCCATGCATGCGACCAACTCTTTATCTTTTTCCGCAGAACACCGACATGATCGAACACGGCTCAATTACTTGCCTTACTTCAGAAGATAATAAACGATAATCAACGATACATCTTATCGACGTTGTCGAGAAAATAAGCGCCGACTTGTGTGTACTTTTCCTCTGAACTGCTGATTCCAGTTACAAACTGACAGGAAATGTGTCTTCTTTTCTTTGATAATTTATACCGTGTATCGTACACAATTGTGATGCCTCTTTTGGAGAGTGCCTCTAAACGTTTAAGAGCACAGAAGCCTAGCGGATCTGCACGTCTGGGTGGGTAAAGGATCCGGTGGTGTTTCATCAGGAGGAGAAAACCTCGGTCAGTATAGGGAGGGTAAGTCGAGATCAGCTAACTCATTTTTGCTAACATTAGCGGCACTTGTTGCTAAGATGAACTTCACGGTTGCCCCATAATGTAGGTAGGTAGCTAACACTGCAATGAGGCAGCAGGACCGGGAGGATCTGCTGCACTGCTGTTTGTTAAAGATGAATTGTACATAGTGAAGTGTATTAGGACAGATGATTATCAGAATATATTAAGAGATAATGAATCTTCTTAGTGAAACAGAGACACAGTAACAATTGATGCAAGTGAAGCGCAACGGTTAAAGGGATCGTTCGCGCAAAAATGAAAATTCTGTCATCAGGTACTCACCCTCGTGTCGTTCCAAACCCATAAGACTTTCGTTCATCTTCAGAACACAAATGCAGACATTTGTAATGAAAGTCTGGGCGATTTCTGTCCCTCCGTTTACAGTCCATGTAACCAAAACGTTCGAACTCCAACAAATTCATAGAGACATCGTAAAAGTAGGGCGCACGGTGGCTTAGTGGTTAGCACTCAGTGGTTCGCCTCACACCTCCAGGGTCGGGGGTTCGATTCCCACCGTGGCCCTGTGTGTGTGGAGTTTGCATGTTCTCCCCGTGCTGCGGGGGTTTCCTCCGGGTACTCCGGTTTCCTCCCCCAGTCCAAAGACATGCATGGTAGGCTGATTGGCGTGTCTAAAGTGTCCATAGTGTATGAATGGGGGTGTGAGTGTGTATGTGATTGTGCCCTGCGATGGATTGGCACCCTGTCCAGGGTGTACCCCGCCTTGTGCCCCACGCTCCCTGGGATAGGCTCCAGGTTCCCCGTGACCCTGAAAAGGATAAAGCGGTATAGAAGATGTATGGATGGATTGTAAAAGTAATCCATGTGACTCCAGTCGTTTAATCCCAAAGCATCCATGCTAGGCAATCAGAAACTAGTACTTTCCATGAGCATTGTATTCAATATCCATATAATCAATATAATATTGAATATGCATGCTCTTGCCGTCATGGCCACTTCAAAAGATCATCGCTCTCCTGCTTCCCTGCAGTGTTTTGTGCTGCCTTTCCGAAGGCAGTATACGAACAGCTGTCTAGTGAAGCTGAGCATTTCTAAACTTTTCTGTAGGAATGACTGATGTTTGCAGACAGTTCAGCACAGTTGTTCGCCACAGCATGAATGAGCAAGCGTGTAGAGCTGCTGGAGGTTATTGATGCCAGGATCTTCTCAGTAGGGGCAATATGTAGATGTGACCTTTGTTCAGACTCTCAGAGCAGCTCTCACATGACGCTCATGGCCATAGCCAAACTTCCAAACAGTGTACTGAATGTAATCACATGTAGACATGTGCCAATATTATATTCTATCACATTCATTTTCAAGTTTTTACACCTGTATTGTGACATCAAATACTGCACGGTTCCCTTTATCCATCCATCCAAAAAGTTAGTGAGGATTATGACCATCTATACACATGGCTTCAAACTCGTCTCAGAAGTTCTGTCCGGTTAGCATTTGACTCACAATGAATTCTATAAATATCCTCTCAGAAATCCTGTCAGGTTATTTCATTTTAGCGAAGTGTCTAGCATTACAAGTGAATATTATCACCATGTTCTGAGCATGACTCCGAAATCCTGTCAGGCTAGCTTATGTAAGCTAGCTGGCTAGTGCTACAACCTATAATTTGTTGGAATTTATAACTATGACTTAAAAATCCTCTCAGAAATTATGCCAGGTGAAATTATGTTGGTTAGCTGGCTAGCATTAGAACTGTGGATTGAGAATTTATGGGTGTAGATGACTCTGGCTAACAAGTGGCTCAGTGGTTAGCACGGTTGCCTCACACCTCTGTGTCGGAGGTTCAAATCCCGCCTCCACCCTGCGCGCATGTTCTTCGTGCTTCAGAGTTTTCCTTTGGGTTTCCTCCGGTTTCCTCCCCAGTGCATTTCCAGTTTGTCCTTGGTGTGTGAATGGGTGTGCGATTGTACCCTGCGATGGGTTGGCAACTCGTCCAGGGTGTCCCCCGAGTTCCCGGAGATAGGCTCCAGGCCCCCCAGATCTGTGTGATGTATCTGATTAACTAGCTGTGATTTGACGTGTTGGATTATTGACATTATTTTGGCTAAGGGGAAACGTATAGTACATTTAAAAAAAATTTTGCCGAACTGTTCCTTTAAGTGCGCCTTTTGCTGCTAGCCCAATGTGTTTCTCCACTTTATACGATTGCAGATGGATGCTTTGTTTATGTCTCCCTAAGATATAGGAATAGACAACTGTTCAGTAACACATGCAGTCATTATCAGCCATGTTTTATTTACGTAACACGGGCGGCTCAGTCTCAATTTCTACATCGGAATGACGGGGCAGCAATAGAAGCTGTTATGGCTTTCCGGTTAGGGCTACAAAGACCCGGTCTCGATATTTATGCTTGGCTGCTCGACTCAGACCAGCGCGTATACGGCAGAAGTAGTTTGGCGATGGCGCATGACTGGATCGAGGCGTCTCTGTATTGGTGAAGTCTGATCCCATGCGCTAAATCCCACTGCATTGCATCGCATTAAACAACCTTAATTTGTATAATATTGAAGTCTTGGCTGCTTTGAACGTGTCTTTCGTACTTCAGATCATCAATCACGGATGTAAACATGCTTCATGTTGTCTTGGACGATGTCATTTACACTGCGCTAAGGGAAGCAGCTTGCACAGTGATTTGAGAGTTATGGAGGCCACACTATGGAACAGTAACTTCACTTTCTTTACTAGATTGAATTAAAGCATTTCTTACCTGAGCTTTGTGCAAAGTACAGTCTCTTGTGTCATTTAATAACACTGCTACATTAGTTATGGTTTCCTGCTTCTCCCAGGTAGCTCACCACTTATATATAATATAATAATATATATATATATATATATATATATAATAGTGTACTGCATCCATTATATATCACATATATTAGTATATGTTGTGTATTGCGTCCTTGTTCTGAGTGGTATCGATGTGCTTTGTTAAGGGCAAACATTTTGACGTGTAAACATTTTAATGCATGTGCTTACTGCATCAGCGAAATCGGTCAGCGCACTTATTTCTCTAATGTTTTGTTCTATAACGATCAATAAGTGAAAGCCAATATACTGTAAGACAATATGACAAAGCCATACTGCCGCCGCACTCTCGCTTCACCTGCTGCGTATTAACGCGCTGAATCATGCCTCTGATGGGCGCTTTCTCCGTTTGCAGGAGCTGAATGTGCGCCAGCTCACCCTCTCGGCAGATAAGGAAAAATACGCCATCCGGCTGCGGGCCGAGCCCGACCACATGGTGCTCGGAAAGAGGCTGAAAGGAGCGTTCAAACCCGTCATGGCCGCCATCAAGGAACTGAAAAGTGAACAGCTAGAGGCCTTCCAAAAAACAGGTAGGTACTGGCGCTGTTGTAACAGTAAACCTGTGCATCCTCAGTGCTGTCATCACACAGCGCTTTTCGAGTCTTGTTTGTGATCTCAACGTCCATTTCAAAGCAGTTGATAAATCACTACCAGGTAAAATAAAAAGCTAAGTATTTACAGCTGATGTAGTATAAACAGGCGGGCAACCGATTAAAGTAAAAATGTTCATTAAAATAAACCGTTTTAGTGAGGTGTTGACCTACCACGAGCGTCCAGAACAACTTCAATGCACCGTAGCATCAGTCTAAACTGACCAACTCCGTTCTTGTTAACAGATATTTCCTCAGTTGCCGCTTACATAGCAGTGCAAAATCTCCCAGAGGTGTTCCGGTTGAGATCTGCTGATTAGGAAGGCCATAGCATATTATTTACATTATTTTTCTACTCACCACAACATTCAGTGAGCCCTCATGTGCCGTGGATGGGGACGGAGTCATCCTGGAAGAGACCACTCCCATGGGGATAGAAACGTTTCGTCATAGGATATGTTTCGTGACCCTCAGAGGGGAGACGCACCATAACAGAGCCATTGTTTTTCCTTTAACTTGTCACCCATCTGTAGGTAATGCATCAATAATGACACGTTTGTACGTCGCTAAGAAGTCTACACGACGCATAAATGCACTCGCTTGCTTTGTTTGGCAAATCCTTGTGAAACTAAAATCTCTCTGAATATCCTGTTCACACGCCATTATCTTCGCTCGTTCGTGTCGTAAAGCGGTGTACTCGGGCGTACGTAAATCAATTAAACTAAATGAAATAGAACATAATAAAACAAGATCATTATTTCCACTGTTAGCGTCTGATGTCAGTCTGATACCGATGTGCAGACTTTAACCAAGAGATTTTTTGTTTTTCGAAAAGTCTGTGAGCCCTGACATGTTTTGTGTCCAAAGGTTTTTTTGTTTTGTTTATTTTGTTGGGTTTAAAAAAAAAAAAAAAAGTAGTTTTGCACTGAAACTACGAGGCTAATGAAGCAAGCAGCAACCCTAAATCATAACCCGACCATCTCCTTAAGAGTTTAAGAAAAAAGTTTAAAAAGTCATTTCTTCGCTGTTTGTTTGTTTTTTTTTTTCTCCTCTTTCCATCCCTTTTTTTTCCACTTCCTTTTGTAGAAGTGGCATTGATGACTTGTATCCCAATTCGCCTACTTATACTATGTACACGTATGTGTTGTCTTTGTGAAGAAAAATAACATACTTTTGAGTGTGTAGTAAAACAGTATGCGAGTACTGGAACATACGGACACTTGTAGCGGAAGAGAGCGTTGTTGCCTTGTTACACACACTGTCCCCGTAAACAAACTCCTCTTTGCATTGAAGATTTTCTTCATTCATTATTCCTTATATAATTTGTATTATATAATTAAATTTATCTGCGTTTACATGTTCTCTTCATGCCTCGGGGTTTCCTCTCGCGGTCCAAAGACATGAGTTGTAGGCTGATCGGTATCTCTAAATTGTTCGTATTGTGCGCGATTGTGCCCTGCGATGGATCGGCGCCCCGTCCGGGGTGTCCCCCGCCTCGTGCCCCGAATCCCCTGGGATAGGCTCCCCGCGACCCTGTCTAGGATACAGAAAATGGATGGAATTGAATTGATCATTCCCTTGATTTATTTTTTTCCACACTTCATTTACATCTCTCTAAAACGCGTGCTTGATTTCAGCGAAGCAAGCCGTGACGAAGCTCCTCCTCCATCGCGCAAGGGGCTGTGGGCGATAGTAGCTGAAAAAGTATCCACGGGTCCACACACAGAAATAGTAGACCGTCCGTGTACCTTTGGGATACTCATTTAAGCGTACTATGATTTGGGACGCACTAATTCTCATCTCGGTTACTGTTTAGTACGGATAGTGTGCGAATTGGGACGCAGGGGTAGGCTGACAGTTACTTTACTTTATATATCGCTCGCAAGATCCTTATTGTCCTCCGAAGAGGAGTTGTTCCAGGTTTAAAAAAATAATTAAAAAAAAAATTTAGAAGCCATCTTGTTTCGGGAAATTTTTTCTATGTTTAAAATGATTCCAATATTTTACAAAAAAACATTTTTCAGATGCCAGTCTTGGCATGTATTGTGCGCAGTGCTCAATGTGTAGCTGTAAGCCTTTCTTATTTGTAAGTAACATTAGTCTTGTAGCTCCAGTGCAAAGCTAACAAGGGGCACACAAGGGGCAGCTGTTTAAACAGACATGAATAAATAGACATGAATATTGGGTTAGGCACCCACATTAGACTATTTGATGTTAGCAGATGTTTTTAGGCGAATTGTTTTGGGCTTTTGAAGAAGCACGTCACCACCAGCACTGGTTTTAAGACAATACGCAGTGAGATAAAGAGATAAAGAAGTGAGGTGGGGCTGATTTATTTTTTTTTTTTTCTTTCTAGTGCAGACTGTAGATCCATGCATCATTGACAATCTTGACTAACTCTAGCACAATAGTAACCCTAGCCCAACCCTAACACTAGCATAATAGTAGCCCTAGCCCAACCCTAACTCTAGCACAATAGTAGCCCTAGCCCATCCCTAACACTGGCATAATAGTAGCCCAACCCTAACACTGGCATAATAGTAGCCCAACCCTAACACTGGCATAATAGTAGCCCAACCCTAACACTGGCATAATAGTAGCCCAACCCTAACACTGGCATAATAGTAGCCCAACCCTAACACTGGCATAATAGTAGCCCAACCCTAACTCTAGCACAATAGTAGCCCTAGCCCAACCCTAACACTGGCATAATAGTAGCCCAACCCTAACACTGGCATAATAGTAGCCCAACCCTAACACTGGCATAACAGTAGCCCAACCCTAACACTGGCATAACAGTAGCCCAACCCTAACACTGGCATAACAGTAGCCCAACCCTAACACTGGCATAATAGTAGCCCAACCCTAACACTGGCATAACAGTAGCCCAACCCTAACACTGGCATAATAGTAGCCCAACCCTAACACTGGCATAATAGTAGCCCAACCCTAACTCTAGCACAATAGTAGCCCTAGCCCAACCCTAACACTGGCATAATAGTAGCCCAACCCTAACACTGGCATAATAGTAGCCCAACCCTAACACTGGCATAATAGTAGCCCAACCCTAACACTGGCATAATAGTAGCCCAACCCTAACACTGGCATAACAGTAGCCCAACCCTAACACTGGCATAACAGTAGCCCAACCCTAACACTGGCATAACAGTAGCCCAACCCTAACACTGGCATAACAGTAGCCCAACCCTAACACTGGCATAACAGTAGCCCAACCCTAACACTGGCATAACAGTAGCCCAACCCTAACACTGGCATAACAGTAGCCCAACCCTAACACTGGCATAACAGTAGCCCAACCCTAACACTGGCATAACAGTAGCCCAACCCTAACACTGGCATAACAGTAGCCCAACCCTAACACTGGCATAACAGTAGCCCAACCCTAACACTGGCATAACAGTAGCCCAACCCTAACACTGGCATAACAGTAGCCCAACCCTAACACTGGCATAACAGTAGCCCAACCCTAACACTGGCATAATAGTAGCCCAACCCTAACACTGGCATAATAGTAGCCCAACCCTAACACTGGCATAATAGTAGCCCAACCCTAACACTGGCATAACAGTAGCCCTAGCCCAACCCTAACACTCGCTTAATTGAGTGAAATGCCCCTTAGATTTGCTTCTCTGCCATATTCATAACACATCATCAGCAGTAATTGAGAAGGAGCGTGTGGAATACAGGTGCAGGTGTGATGAACGTGAACAAGGTGGATTATTTACTCTCATCTAAATGTCTTTGGGGGAGAAAGTAAAAGTAGAAACGTGTATCGTCAATGCACCAAATACACAAAAGGTTTATGATGTTTGTTCACTTGAAGTGAAAGAGTTGAAAGGGTTCACAATTCCTGGTATTCTGAGTAAACGCAGCATTAAACGCAACAGAGTATGGAAGTATATGATCTAAAGCTTTTCTCATCCCTCATACTGTAGATTCACTGAGTTATTGCTAGATATTAGGTTTTAGCGCTCCCATGTAATATCATGACGAGCCATGATCGAGGAGTCCAAACCTCCTTTACCAGGACTGACAGGTACAGAGAAGTATTTCTTAATAATAGCACACTAGTAATAGTAAAGCAACAACCTTTCCTTTTAGCCCTTTTGGCTTGCATCCTCGCATTTTTAACGATTTTGCCTGAGAGGCAACGTTGTACTCAGGGGTCAGATGGGAATTGCATCAGTTTGTGATTGATATTTCAAGTAGGAAGCGGTTTTCTGGGTTTCAAGCTGAACGCTATGAAAAATCCCTATCCAAAGTGGGCGGTAGTTTTTAATAAGCCGTGTGTAACCTACAGTTCTGCTTCTTTTGGCCCCCGAGCGTAAGCGCGAAAGAGCAAAGAAGAGCAAAGCCAAGCGTAGAGATCTACGATTAGCGTGAGGATCTGATTGCAGTGTTTCAACACGCCTGCTTCAAAAGCACTTTCACACCTCTTTTACAGAACACGGGCGCTTTAATCAGGAACAACGTGGGACGAGGCTATGAAATGTGACACGAGCGGGTCAGAGTAGGATAAGAGCATTGATCTGAAGAACAAAGAAGTGAAGAACTAAAAGCTGACTTATCGTGTAGTTTCCAGCCTGGTTTTAAACGTCGAATGAAAAACGCAGAGGTTTTCTGTTCCGTAAACGTTGAGTCAGTGATGGAGGACGGTGTGTTTTTGGGGCTTATTCAATAGAAAATATTATGAAGTGTATCAGATGGAACGTTAACTGGTCCGGGAGAAATGAGTATAATATATAATCAGTTCTTTAGGTTTATATTTTTAGATTTCTCCTGATTTTTTTTTTTAGAGATTTTTTTTTGAAGATTTTTTAAATACATGCTATGGTGACCTTTTACATAAAGATGCAGTGGGGGGAATAAGTACTGAACGCATAAAAAAAAAATCAGTAAATATATTTCCAATGAGGTTATTCACATGAAATTTTCACCAGACTTTTGTATTAACTCAAGAAGTCCACACATATAAAGAAATCCAAACATTAAAGTCCATAAATGAAGTTATGTGTAATAAAGAGGAATGACACGGGGAAAAAAAGCTTTGAACACGCTAACTGAAATGTATTTAGTACTTAGTGGAGAAGTCTTTGTTTGTAATGACGCTTCAAGACGCTTCCTGTATGAAGAGATTAATGTTCCGCAGTATTCAGGTGTGATTTTGGTTCATTCTTCTAAACATATTGTCTTTAAATCTTGTTCAACTGGATTCGAGTCAGGTGATTGACGGGCCATTCTAACACCTGGATTTTTTTTTTCTCTGAAACCAATTGAGAGTTTCCTTTGCTGTATGTTTTGGATCGTTGTCCTGCTGGAAGTCCACCCACGTCTCATCTTCATCATCCTGGTGGATGGCAGCAGATTCTTCTCAAGAATCTCCCGGTAAAGGGCTCCATTCATCGTTCCTTCAGTTATATGAAGTCTGCCAGTACCATGTGATGAAAAACAGCCCCACACCATGATGCTTCACCTCCAGACTTCACTGTTGGTGTAGTGTTTTTAGGGAGATGTGCAGTGCCATTTCTTCTCCAAACATGGTGTGTAGTATCACAGACAAAATGTTCAATTCTGCTCTCATCTGACCAGACTACACTCTCCCAGTATTTCATAGGCTTGTCCAGATGAGTTGTAGTAAACTTTAAACGAGCTTCGGCATGCCTTTTCTTTAGTAATGGAGTCTTGTGGGGTGAGCGTGAGCAGTGGAGTGCACTGCCTATTGTTTTCTCTGTGACGATGGCAGCTGCTGCCTCCAAGTGTTTCTGGAGCTCTTTCTGAGTGGTCCTTGGCTCTTGGGCTACACTTCTGATTATTCTCCTGACTCCCTGGTCAGAAATCTTGCGAGGAGCTCCTGTGCGTGGCCGGTTGATGACGGAGTGATGTTGCTTCCACTTGTGGATAATGGCCCCAATGGTGCTTACTGGGGGATTCAGAAGTTTTGAAATACGTCTGTATCCGATTCCATCAATATGTTTTGCAACAATAATGTTGTGAAGGTCTTGGGAGAGCTCTTTGCTTTTACCCATCATGAGATGTTTCTTGTGTGACACCTTGGTAACGAAAAGCCTTTTTATAGACCATCAATTTACTAACCCAACTGATATTCATTTGCACAGATATTGGTTATAATTACTTACGGATTTCAGCTGGTTCCTTGCCTTACCTTGCCATACCTTAGCGTGTTCGATACTTTTTTCCCGTGTCATTCCACTTTATTACACATAACTATATATGGACTTTAATGTTGTGAATTCTTTATATTTCCAGATTTCTTGAGTTAATACTGATGTCTGGTGAAAATTGGAATAACCTCATTGGAACTATATTTACTGAAAAACATGTTGACGCGTTCAATACTCATTTCCACCACTGTATATTAGATTTTTTTTTTTTTTTAATAACCTACTTCAAAATGACATTCACAGGTTTTTCTATAATCACACCTAACTCAAAAAGTTTCTGTTGTCTCCCAGGCTCCATCATAGTGGACGGACACGAGCTGCACGAGGAAGATTTGCGGCTGATGTACACCTTCGATCAGAAATCAGGCACGGCAGCACAATATGAAGCCCATTCAGATGGGCAGGTAATGTGCAGTCTCCCTGACTTTTAACAACCCAGTGGATCCTGTTTAAGCAAACCTATAGAAATTTGTTCCAACTCAAATTGATATTTTTACGTTTAAATGGGAATTTTTACCTGAATGCTATAGTTCCAGTTTGAACTAATAATGGGAAGTTCAGTTGAGTTTACAGACGTGATTCTTTCAAACTGTCCATTTCAATGAATTGAGCATTTGATTCAGTTTCATCCAGGAAACTGTAAATCTCCAGGCTGCACCACATGACATTACTGTCCATGTATGATAAGTGAGAACGTCGAAGTCATGGAGTTAATTAACAAGCGTCCCAATGGTTTTTTCAATTGGGTTTTCAGTTCCCTTAGACAAACACGGCCAACAATAATGATATTTAGTTCACATATTTAGTTAGCCGATCGTGTCATTTATGTTTCGACCTGTAAGTATTATTATCCCGGTTTGGCCGTTTCGATTTCACTAGTCAGGGCTCCGTGCTGGAGCAACCTAACAGACTGCCATTTAAAAAAAGAAAGAAACACAGAAAGGAAGTCATTGAGTCGCAGTTTTATCATGGTAATCATTTTGAAAATTCATAACCCAACAAAGTTTGATTTAGAAGTATTCTTTGGAGATTTCTTAAAAAGAGTTGGTTCGATTGGAAAGATTTGTTTGAGAGTCAGTTATTACTACTTTGAACTAAAAGTTGCGAAATTGTTTGTTTAAAATTGAGATTATGGACATTGTTTGTGGGCTACAAATCTCTTGATAACTCCAGTCCAAAACTACAGAAGCAAACTTTGGCCACCGAACAGAGCGCCTATGGCTGGCAGACTACATTAAGCAGAAGATTGGAAATTTTTAACCTTCAGTTCAAACGCACTGATGCTCCATCCCAGTTCGCCTACTATCCGTCCCAAATAGTGTCCGAGATTAGAATTCGTGTGTCCAGAATCGTAGCGTGTTGAAATGAGTATCCCAGTGTGTGGATCCGTGGACTCTTCTTCAGCTAATATTACCTATAACTCCTTACGCAATGGAGGAGGAGTTATGCGGCGGTTTGCTTCGCCGAATTCAACCTGCGAACTTGGCGGACGATTGTAACGCCGGTGATGCGAATTTTACATAGCTGCAAAAGAAATATGGAAGAATAAATCAAGGGAATAGCAAATCCAGTCATACAGTATAAATTCTATAAGGAGTAATGAACGAAGAAAAGCCGAAATGCAACGCAGAGTTTGTTTATGGTGACGGTGTGCGTCACTAGGCAACAACGTTCTCTTGTCCCAGTACTTGCTATACGTTCAAATGTATGTACTTTTTCCTTCACCAAAAGAGTATGCACTTTTAGCGCATAGTATAAGTAGGTGAATTGGGATGAACGTCACCAGTAAGTGTAAAGTAAAATATTTTCTAAAGTCTAAAATGCAGGTGTAGTGTAGCATTCACCATGTCGGTGTTGGGATTTCAAAGTATTGATTCCATTTGTGTAGTAATATTGGATTTTTCTCCACCCCCCCGCTCTAGCTCTTGGTTCTCTTAGACATCACTCCTGATCAGTCAATGGTGGATGAAGGCGTGGCTCGAGAAGTTATAAACCGCATTCAGAAACTGCGCAAGAAGGTAAGAATGCACAATGATGATTCCCCATTAAATCCATCGCTAGCAGTGTTTAACCTCGGAAAGACGCCATATTAATTTAGAACGTTAAGTATAAACGAATGGAACAATTGTTTGAACGTCTCGAAACGAATTTGTCGCGCTCATCTTTATTCCTCTGGCATCACTCCACCCAGTGTTTGTTTGCCTTTTTCGTCCCTCTTGGGGTCTGGCTCATTTGCCTTTCCCAGGCTTGGAGAACTGCTATTTGGGGAAGAAAAAAAAGAACAACACTTTTTCCACTCCAGAATTACATGTGCATGGAGCAGAGCAGACTTAATAAGCTTAATTACCCAGTCCACTCGGAGACATATGCTGCTTTTTGATGTGTTATGGAAATCAGGAAAGTAAGACGGATTTCCTTCTGCCCTCCTTCCCCCTTCCTTAATAAACAAACTTTTTTTTTTTTTTTTCCATTCCAGCCTGTTGCCTGGTGCGTGCCATATATGTTCTGTACATGTGAAGGGGAAGGGGGTCTCTGGCAACGGTCCAAGCCTGAATTCCTTTCTTATTGAAACTCTGAAAAACAGGAGGAATTTTCCATGGGAGGGAATTAGAGTTTTTGTTATCCTTTCCTTAAAGGAGGCAGTGACTGGTGGGGGTCGAGTGTTGCAGAATGTTTGAGGAAAAAGAAAACTCTGTGTTTTTGGTGATCTCGCCAACTGTAGCATATGAAGAAGGAAAGACGAGAAGAAAATTCCAAAAGGCTCCAAAAAACGCACGCCATCATTCTGGCTTGGGTAGAAATAGCATGCAGTTATTTAAGCTGAAAGAAAGTGAATTAAAAGTGCTTTCTCAATAAAGTTTCCTAAAAGAATACAAGCTGTAAGAAAGAAAATTTAAATAATATTGTATTCAAGATGTAGAATTTAAGAACCAATTACATACTACGTCTGTTTCGCTCTTTCTTTGCTTTATTTATAAATAGTACTTGCACTGTGTAGGAATTAGAATTTTAAAATCAAATAATGGTTTCTTTTTTTTTTTTTTACAAAAACACTCCATTTAGTATCATATCTTGAACATTTATTTTGATGCTATTCTCTCTCGCATTCTCTCTCTCTTTGAATTCAAAGCTAAAAATGGCATGAATGTATCAACTGCAATATTTGAATAATTAAAAGCAAGGTTTCATCTTTCTCCTCAACAAATGAGGCAGGAGTTTGCTGCTTGTGACCAGAAGGATTCATGTTCAAATCCCAGCGCTACTGCAGGCCCACTGCTGGGCTATTGAGCAAGACAGCCTCTATACATGGAATGGATTCAGATCTTCAGCTGTTAATAATAATAATAATAATAATAGCAAATGTTTCCAATATGATGTAGCTGATGGGGTTATTCGGGTTCGAGTGATGTTTTCTATGTCTTCCTCAAGGGTCATCTGGTCCCATCCGACGAGATCACAGTGTACTACAGCTCCGAGCCTGCAGGTGATTACCTACACAAAGTGATCCAGGCTCATTCAGACTTCATCTTTGCCACTACGAAGGCTCCACTAAAGCCTTATCCTGTTCCCAAAACCGCCAGCGTGATCGTCCAAGAGAAAACTCAGGTAAACGTTCTTACATTTAGTCAGCCAGTGTTTTGATATTTACACTGTATGGCCAAAGGTTTGTGGACAACTGACCATCACACCCATATATGCTTGTTGAACATGCCATTCTAGAGTCAGTCCTCATTTGCTGTTATAACAACCTCCACTCTTCTGGGTAGGATTTCCACTAGATTTGGGAGCGTGTAGGGCTGTAGGGATTTGTCCATTCAGATACGTGAGCATTAGTTAGGTCAGGCACTGATGTCGGGAGAAGAGACCTTGGGTGTAGTCGGCATTCCAGTTCATCCCAAAGATGTTCAGTGGGGTTGAGTTCAGGACTCTGGAGTCCTTCCACTCCAACCTGGGCAAACCATGTCATCATTGACGTCGTTTTGTGTACAGAGGCTTCGTCATGCTGGAACATATTTGGTCTCCTTAGTTCCAGTGAAGGGAAATCGTAATGCTACAGTATACAAAGACAGCCTATACAACTGTGAGCTCCTATCTTTGTAGCAACAGTTTGGTGAAAGCCTACATATGGCTGTGATGGTCAGGTGTCCTCATACATTTGGCCATATAGTGTACATGGTGATGTTTTTGACACTGATTATTGAGTATATGATGTGTTTGGGTGTAGTTGAAGGGTTCCGACCTGGATTTGACCATCATTAAGGGAGCAGAAGTCTCCAGAGCACCCTTCACTGGCCCTGCATGCGCTTACGTCAACCTCCGAGTCAATCTCAACAATAATCAACAAGGTAACTAGATATACAATGTGTCAGCCCAATTTACGCTGTACACCAATGGATGGAGATGATATTTGCGTGGTGGATGATTCAGCAGTGACGCCACTGTATTGTGTGTGGAGTTGGTGGGATTGTTTTCCATGTCCAGTGGTCATCCATGCAATTTAAGAAAACTTTTTAAATGCTCTCATAAATGTTTCATCTTAAAAATCTCAAACGTTTTGTAAATGTTGTAATAAATATGCACCTAAGAGTTTTAATTCTGATCATGTTCCTCGGCGTTCATAATTTGTCATTGTCTCTACATGGCTAGTATAAGGTTAACATGTTTTATTTACCCCTCTCCCTCAGAAGGAATGATTCTGTTGGAAAATCCCAAGGGAGACAACAAACTGGACGTAGAGAAGCTTAAGATGGTTTGCCGCACCATTTTCAACCTCAACAACGCTCCTTTGGCCGTTTTCAACGAGACTACTGGTAAGACAGGATTGTTTTCTGTAGCAAAACATCATTTATTTACCTTCAACATGCATGCAATAGCACGCAACGTAAGCCATGCACATATGAGATATTTCTCAAATTGAACATGAACTGTAAAGCGTGACTGGATGAGTGTATTGGAGCATACTGTAAGCGTATCGCACTCTCTTATTACACATAAATATTGGGTCTAATATTATTCAGAGTAGTCCTTTAGTGTGTCAGATTTGATTGTAGCTGGAGGCATTGTCAGTCTTGGCTGACTTGTTGAGCAGAGTCAGTGATTTTGAAAGGAATAACAATAATCCATGTTCTTCCATGGAAATATTGGTTTGAATGTCAAGAAATTTCAAGCACATTATTATTATTATTTTTTTTAAACCAGTAAAGAGATTGAAACTGAAACGGTAGCATCCCCTGATGCTGAGCGGGAAAACGAGGTGTGTAAATGTCTATATGAGTTCCAGTTTACATGAACATGATAGGAGCAGAGCATAAGGACAGATAATGTACTCTACACGGCTCTGTAGCATCTAAACCCATACACTGATAGCTTAGCTGTGCCTCCCATTGGCTAGCGACACCAAACTAGCCTAGTTAGAAAAGTCACAAACAGTGACAACACCCGAGGCAAGTTTTATGATAAATCCAACTTTTTTCTGATCATGTCATATCTCGACAGCTACCTGTTACTTGAGCTTCCATAAAACAACACGTAGGCTACTAGCAGAGCTGGAAACAATACATGGAGAAGAATCCGGGCTCAGCCCCTGATGATTAACAGTCCAGATAACGCCCCTGGTTATTTCCTCTAATTATCAAGAAAGAAAGAACGTTAATAGATAGAAATACCAACAGAAGAAAGAATAAATTAGGGGGGGAAAAAACCCCCCAGAATGGAATGTAGAAAAAGAAGGCAGGACGGATAGAAACGAGAGAAATAATGAGGAATAAAGAAATAAGCAAAAAGCAGAGAAGGAGAAAGAACTTTTTCAATCCGAATGAAACGGTGTGAACTGTGAGAAAGAAAGAAAACAAAATAATGACTGAGGAAAAACCATTTTGATTTCTGAATAAGAAAGGAACGAGAAAATAATTAGCAAGAAAGGAAGAACGATGTTTTTTAATGAGAAATGAAGTGTGTGAAGATTTGCACACAATTGATGCTGCTTGTTTGTAACACTCATGCACATGTGTGACTCATCATTACACCAACAATGTTCTTCTCAGGGCTTTTCATCTAGGACATCACATGCGCTGAGATGTAGAAAGCACATATAAACGATACTGAGCTTCTGGAACACACAGTTATTATAACACTGTTTAATACCAATTTCAAACAACAGCTCCATCTTGATTTTTTTTTTTTTAGTTGACCTTGTTTGTTTGTTTGTTTGTTTGTTTGTTTTTAAACATGCACTAATCAGCCATAACTTTAAAACCATTTACAGGTGATGTGAATAACAATAGTTATCTCATTACAGTGGCACCTGTCATGGGGTGGCATTATATTAGCAAGCAAGTGAACAGTCAGTTCTTGAAGTTGATGTGTTGGAAGCAGGGAAAATGGGCAAGCGTAAAGATCTTAATGACTTTGACAAGGAGCAAATTGTGATGGCTAGACGACCGGGTCAGGGCATTTCCAAAACAGCAGGTCTTGTGGGGTGTTCCCGGTATGCAGTGGTTAGTACCTACCGAAAGTGGTCTAAGGAAGGACAACCGTGAATAGGCAACAGGGTCATGGGTGCTCAAGGCTCACTGATGCGCGTGGGAAGCGAAGGCTAACCCGTGTGGTCCGATCCCACAGAAGACCTACTGTAGGTGTACTGTATTTATCAGAACACACAGTACATCACAGCTTGCTGCGTATGGGGCTGCCGAGCTGTAGGGCGGTCCGAGTGCCCACGCTGACCCCTGTCCACCACCAAAAGCACCTACAATGGGCATGTGAGCATCAGAACTGGACCATGGAGCAATGGAAGAAGGTGACCTGGTCTGATGAATCGTGTGGACAGCCGGATGTGTGTGCACCGCTTACCTGGGGAAGAGATGGCACCAGGATGCACTATGGGAAGAAGGCAAGCCGGCGGAGGCAGTGTGATGCTCTGGGCAATGTTCTGCTAGGAAAGCTTGGTATTCAAGTGGATGTTACTTTGGCACATACCTCCTACCTAGACATTGTTGTAGACCAAGTACACCCCTTCATGGCAACGGTATTCCCTAATGTGCCCTGTCTCACTGCAGAAATTGTTAGGAACGGTTTGATCGAGCATCTGTGGGGTGTTCTGGACAAACAAGTCCGATCCATCGAGACCTCTTCGCAACTTACAGGACTTAAAGGATCTGCTGCTAACGTCTTGGTGCCAGATACCACAGCACACCTTCAGAGGTCTTGTGGAGTGCATGTGGCGACAGGTCAGAGCTGTTTTGGCAGCACAAGGTGGATGTACACAGTATCAGGCAGGTGATCTGTCCGTAATGCTATGGCTGCTCGGTGTAACGTGCCTGCTGCACTACACACATCAGCCGAGGTGCTGTTTATTTTCAGAATCAGAAACATGCAGTTATGTGTAAATACTGATGAAACGGAGCAGTCCAGCGTAGCGCTGTCTACCAACTGTCCTGCTTTCTACGTGTAGTCACGTCGAGGTTAAACACATCAAGAGAAAATAAGCACACTGGCTTTTACCTGAAATGCAAGATTAGAACACGACATCTAAAACATACGCCAGTGATTGGTGACTTTTTGCCAAGGACACACACATGATGTGTACTGTTGGAACGAGAGAAACAATGTGCTTTCGTTATCTTCCATCATTTTGTCTGTATTCACGCACTTATATACTGCTAGATATATTATATTAGCGACCACTTTTTTAGGTTTCTAGGCAACTAAAACATGGGACTGGGCAGCACAATAAAGCAGTCGCTTGCTCAGTGGGCTAGCTAATAACGTTATCCTTTGTCCACCCTTGTTCTGATGCATTTATCATCGAAAGCTTTTATTTTAATGATAACGTTGTTCATTTATGTTGTGGGCGTCATGGTGATGCAGTGGGGTATATTTTTTTATATATTTCATATACATACTGTAAAGCATTTTGTAATGTCGGAAAAGTGCTATGTAAATTGTAATTCTTATGACTGTATTCCTGTAGATTGAGTGCAGTTCTCTCTACTTTTCACTTGTTTGTGTTTTTAAAGCTTGACATCTGTTTGTGTGTTTTACACTCTGGTTGTTTACGTGGCCCCTAGTGAGGGACGGGTACCTGCCAAAGAGGTTCTGCTCCACTGAACAGAGCGCGCTCGTGCTCTCTCTCTCTCTCTCTCTCTCTCTCTGTGTGTGTGTGTGTGAGAGATAAGGGAATGTAAGGTCTCGGGAGACACAGAAGATCCAATCTGTCTCTGCTCTATCTTCCAAAATATAACATATCCTTAAAACTCTTAGAGAAGGGCATTAGATACTAATACAGTAGTTTATCACATTGTATAGTGAACTTGCACAAAATGTCCTATCACATTTACATAAAACAGCTGAGTAAAACCATTTCAAAGCAAAATGTAATGGGGTTTTTTTTCCCCCTCAGCATCTGTTTAGTGGATTTTACAATTGGGCATTGCATTATTTGACAATTTACCTTTAATTTACATTTTCGTGCTCGAATATATGCATGATGTTCTGCCTGTTCATTTGATTTGAGACAGTTGCTGCAGAGGACGTTCATAAAAACGTGAAATAAACCCATCTTTGAATGCGTATCATGGGCGGCGTTGATGCTCCTGAGATAAAATTAGTCCCATTAGAAAGATGGCAATCCCATAGTTCTGTTCACTGAGCAAGAAGTCAGTAAAAATCAAGGCGAAATCGTTCATTTAATAACTTGGCATTGTAGTTATTTTATCAACACCCGTACACCTGCTCATTCATGCAGTCATCCAATCAGCCAATCATGTGGCAGCAGCACAATGCATAAAATCATGCAGATCGAGAGCTTCAGATCATGTTCACGTCAAACGTCAGAATGAAGATGTTGCTGCGACGTGATTGGCCGCTTGAAAAGCTGCAAGTGTATAGGTGTTCCTATTAAAGTGGACGGTGAGCGTGATACCATAAACTGCAAGAACCAGGCAATTATTGTGCCGTGGCACAATGCCCAAAATTTATGACCTAGCTCACACCCATTCCCATGATTAAACATTAAGCATTAAACCATGACCTAAGAACTGTTTGCTTTTAGTGCTCTCATAGTAACACACACGTCCAAACGTGCTGCGTGTAATAAATCTCTCACTGATGGTTGGTCCATTGACAGGCACTGAAGATGGTTATTAATCATAGTGCAGGCTCATGTACCTGGCCTGGGCGTTTGAACAGCGCTGTGTTTTCCTGTCCTGATGTTGTTTTGCTCATAAAAGAAAAGAGGGGAAAAAAAAAAAAACCCAAACTGATTAAAATGAAGTAGAACTCCTGCTGCCAGCACAACAGATGGAAGACTGCGATGACGGCGACACAGGAGAGGCATTAATGAGAGGAGTGGAAGATGAGGAAAGAAACTACTGTTGATGAGCTCAATGAAAGTCTATTAACACTTAATTAGAACTAGAGATGTACCAATAATCAGTTAAATGATGTACCACGACGTTCAGCATTGAAAATATTCCCATTTCGGCACTAGATGCGAGTTCAGTTTATCAGTAATTAGTATTTAGTAATCATATCTTCATCAAATGCCAGAAATGGAGCTGTAATCTTTGTCAAAAAAGATTGGTTACAGTTGCATTCTGGGTGTAAACTGTGGATCAGTTGGCTATGGTCGTGGTGTTGGCGAGAATTAGAGTCTGATTGGTTGTGCACCAGGTTGGGGATGCTGCAGGGATCCGAATCGATTGATTGCACTACTATTGTGGGCAGGAACAATAGTCTTATGACTTATGATGGCGTTTAGGCGCAGGAGCTGCCGTCAGCTTGGGATTGTGAATTTACACTGTAGGAAGAGAGAGATTTCAGACAGTACAGCCCCTTATTCTAGGCCAAATCTGGACCGCAGGTATTGCTTTGTAAACTCTGAAAAGTCGAACAATAGAGACCAGTGCAGCACAAATCTTCCAAATAAGTACAATTATCACCTCGTACCTCAATACATTAATCAGGCTTGAATAAAGACTTTTACTAAAGTGAGGTGCATAGGCAGTACTAGCAGATTTGAGAGAACAACATGTTAGCCAAAGTGGTATAGTTGTATCGAGAGCAAAAATTCTATATGAAGTCCCTGTAGTGAGAGACACAGGGCAAACCTGACCCCTACCTTAGCAGTTGAAGTACTTGAGTAGCCACTCATTTTGCTCGTTGAGTACTCGAGAGCAAATTGCTTAACCTTGGTTCAAATCCCAGAGATACCCGTGAAGCTGTTGTTGGGCCCTTGAGCAAGGCCCTTAACCCGTAAGCGCTCAGTTATAGACCTAGACTGGATTCTACTGTAGTGTAGATTGCTTTGGGTACAGTCATTGACCAAATGAATAACTGTTAAAAAAGAGAGAGAGTGAGTTGAGTGAATGATGGCAGGTCCTATTAAAAAGCAATCGCGATGCGAATGACTCCAATTCACTGTGATTGTGTTTGTTTACAGAGCTGAAGAACAGCAGTGATCTACTGGCTCTGAGTGGGAAGACTCTGTGTGTGACGTCAGGAGCTCGTCCTACAGAAAAAAACAGCTCCGAGACTCTGCTGTGTCCTTACATCAACCTACAACTCATCAATGCATGTCCTGCAGGTACATCGGCCTCTTTTATTTAATTATCTCGTGTGATTAGTCATGCTGCTGCTCAGTCAGACCCTAGCAACAAGGACAAATCTCTGTACTGCTATGGCACAGTAAAGCAAGAACCAAATAGACCTTGAATAAGTATTCATTCTTTTCTTTTTCTTTTCTTTTTTTTGCACAATATAAAACCAGTGAGACTGAGATTACAGTAAGATCGTGCGTGGGTATTCAGTAATCGCTTGAGTATTCCAGTTGTTCGAATACTGACATCACTATTCAGGTATTCATCATGCCCTACATTCACATGAAGTCAGGTAGTAAACAAAATAAGAGTTAATAAACACAACCCATGTCTGGTGTGCATGATAGAGGTGTGCATCTGGATTTAAAGGCGGTTTTTAATCATGTAGATAGAGCAGGCAGACATATATATAGAATTGTTAGAGAGCGAGCAGAATAATACGTTTCGGTTCATTTTCAATACGACTCCATTAAACGTATTAAATTACAACAGGCGCAGATTCGCCGATTATTTTCCACCAGCTGCTGCTCTTCCACGGAGCATTCATTTCACTGGTTATATGTGTGCTAATATCTGTACTGACCAGTTGATGCATCAGATTATTAGAAATATACACTCACGGCCCACTTTATTAGGAACTCCTGTACACCTGCTCATTGATGCAGTTATCCAGTCAGTCATGTGGCAGCAGCACAGTGCACAGGTGTTCCTATTAAAGTGGCCGGTGACTGTATATTTGACCACTATATATGCTCACAAAAAATAAGTTGTGTATTAAGTGAGATTTTGACAGATCCTTTAACGTGGTTATAGCTTTTTGAACTCTGTGGCAGTTGGAGCTTTAAGGAAGTTTGTACCAGAGCATGCACGGTTACTGTAGGGCTACAGGCTGAAATATTGAGCTCTCTGAATGTTAAAATAGGCAGACGGCACATTCCTAATCTACAGTCTGGCTCTATAAAATAACGCTAAATATGAAAAGGAAATACCTGTTTAGAAAATACACTAAGGAGTTAAAAATCACAGAAATAGAGCAATAAGGTCATGGTATGTTACTGGTACTAGCTTTGTCAAAATACCATTCAGTTCAAAGGTTTTTTTCCCATACTTTAAAATTGTATTTCCCATCTATTTCCTACTTCCTCTTTTACTTCTTCCACTTCCTGCTTCCTCTTCCACTTCCTCTTTTACTTCCACTTCCTATTTCCGACTTCATCTTTTTCTTCCTCTTCCTGCTTCCTCTTTTACTTCCGCTTCCTATTTCCGACTTCATCTTTACTTCCACTTCCTACCTCCTCTTCCACTTCCTACTTCCTCTTTTACTTCTTCCTCTTCCACTTCCTATTTCCGACTTCATCTTTACTTCCTCTTCCACTTCCTGCTTCCTCTTTTACTTCCTGCTTCCTCTTCTTCCTCTTCCTATTTCCGACTTCATCTTTTACTTGCTCTTCCACTTCCTGCTTCCTCTTTTACTTCCTTCTTCCTCTTCTACTTCCTCTTCCACTTCCTGTTTCCGACTTCATCTTTTTCTTCCTACTTCCTGCTTCCTCTTCTAATTCCTCTTTTACTTCCACTTTCTACTTCCATGTAATGCACTCCTCTAAATTCTCTGTGCTTGAAGAAAAAAAAAAAATATATATATATATATATATATATACACATCACTTTTTTGTACAAGTCACGTTGCTGTTGTCTGAGATGTTTGTATTGCCTTTAGACGGACACCCCTTGCTGGTGTGGTCTATTTTGACCTGTTAATATTGCAGTGTTTAGTATTATTTCTAGAACAAAAACAGATCTGTAAATTTATATACAGCATTGTGGATTTTTCATGCTAATCTTATTAAATTGCATTAATGGGTGTTATGTTTGTCAGACACTGGGCACTTTTTAGAATCTAAAAGTACAAATGAAATGCCATCATCAGTAAACGTTTCAGTTATCGCGCAGCTCTGGTTCCAGGATAGCATATTTCATTTCTATTTTTATTTTTTAAATAATACTGGTCAGGTTATTACACCGCAGAGGTGCACTAGTATTCAGTGCTAGGTGCTATAAGTGTGTATTATGGAATTAATCTGATCATTTCATTTGGTGTGTATTTGTCGTATTAATAGTTTAATACTAAGACTTTCACCCTCACACAGAGTGCCAGAGGGGTGATGTTAGCACGTTGCTGCTCGCTAATCCTGCGGGTCAAAATAACCTCCAGCCCACGGCCCTGATCACCGAAGTCGCTAAAGTGTTCGGTCTCCGAGGAAGGAAGATTAAACTCTGTATGGACGAGGAGCTCAAAGAAGGTACAGGAAGTTTTCTCTATACACCCTGAAGAACATCATAGAGACAGCTAAACGTTCTGCGAACACAAATGATGTGTCTAAGTGATGCGGATGATAATGTCGTTCCCCATGCTATTAGTGCTTGAAATGAGAGTAAGCAGCACTGTTACTGCATGGTGCTTAATGATCTAATAATCCAGTTTATTAAACACTTTCTTTTGAGGACTTTCCAGGCATTTTAGTACACAATGAAACATTTGACATTTTTGGCCAATCCAGGCCTGTGTGGGTATAAGTGTGTCCAAGACAGAAGGCATCACTTGTCTTATAAGGCTTTGAAGGTACCTGTGAGTAAACAGTTTGAGGCAGGATATACAGTATAGAGGACAGAGGGTTACATGTGTGCTGCATTCAGAATCTGGCCAGGTGAAACCGCCTCACATGGCAACGTTATGTTCAAACAGTCGATATGGATGGTAGAGATAGGACACACACTGTACATGTGTAGACCTGCTCATTCATGCAATTATCCAATCAGTAGACAAAATCATGCACATGGTTCAGCCATGATACGGCACCCATGGAGCTGACCGGGTTAAGGGTTAACAGTAGCAGCTTGGTGTGCTTGGGCTTGAATCCCCAACCTTCTGATGAGTAACCCAGAGCCTGTAACTACTGAGCCACCACTGTCCAAACAACAGTACCGTGAAGCAGGTCAGACTGGGGGCACCTGGATAATAACCACTCTTTACAACCATGGTGAGCAGAAAAGAATCGTCATATTTATATCTGAGGCTACAGTGAGCGCAGACGTACCCAAACTGGACATTTGGAGACTGGAAAAAGACCAGGCGACGTTAATCCAATCTTCAACGTTCCAGGTTCAGTAAACCTGTGCGCATTTTCACAATATCTGATACATATTGTGATATTCAGAAAACAAAAAGTTAACAAGGGCCAGTAGGTGCACTGATGGTACCTCTGATACACATCGTCATACCGACCAGCCGAGTCTAGGCTGTCTGCGTGTCCAGCATCTCTGGTCAGTGTTTGCTTTCCCATGATAAAGTCAGTCAAGCGGTATATGTTTCTTTATTTTGGAACAGGTATTTCGTGTGTGCTTCTTGGAGGAGGCGGTCCCATAATTCTGTTCACTGAATGGAAATACATGAAGGTTTGAACGGCCTACGCTACTGTCACACCGATAACTCTATCATGAAGATATTGTACATGGGGGGAAACACATGGGGCAGGTTTTCGAATACGACGATGAGTATTCAGATAACCTCGTCAGGCGTTGAGACGGCACTTTTACATGCTGTACTGTCACCTTCTTTAAATCACTTCACTTCAAAGCTTTCAGGGTGATTCTGTCCTGCCTTCTGTTTGGTCAGTTTTGAACATGATCATATTTGCTAGGGCTGAAGGTCTTGCCAATAGACCTTAAATAAATATTTTGGCCATTTATTGGAGGCGTAAAGTTTTTTTATTCCTGAACTTTCCACAGACAAAATGCACTAGGTCCAAGCTGATTTATGTATAGGCCTCGTTGCGGTCAAAAGTTTACATATGCCTTGCAGAATCTGCAAAATGTTAATTATTTATTTATTTTTAAATATTAGGGATCATCCTTATTTTATTTTGTTGTTTATTTAGTTCCGCCCTGAATAAGCCATTTCACATAATAGATTTTTACATCTAGTCCACAATTCACAATAAAACTGAATTTACACAAATGAACCAGTTCAGAAGTTTACACACCCTTGATTATTAATACCGTGTGTCGTTACCTGGATGATCCGCGACTGCGTTTATGTTTTGTGAGAGTTCTTCACGAGTCCCTCGTTTGTCCTGAGCAGTTAAACTGCCCACTGTTCTTCAGAAAAATCCTCCAGGACGTTCCTCCTGCACGTTCTTTACTTCTCCAGCATCTTCTGCTTATTCGTCCCCTTTCCAACAGCGACTATATGATGTTCAGATCCGTCTTTTCACACTGAGGACGACTGAGGGACTCGTACACAATAAGGCAACGCGCTACATTAAGAGCCAGGGGGGTGTAAACTTTTGAACAGGATGATCAGTGTAAGTTGTTTATTATTTTGTTTAAAGATCTTTTATTTTTTTTCATGTAGTACTGATGCTACTTAAGATATTTACATGTTTCCCAGAAGACTAAATAATAACTATTTACACTGATAATCCTGTTCAAAAGTTTACACCCCCCTGGCTCTTAATGTATCGTGTTGCCTTCTTGAGCATCGGTGAACGTTTGCACCTTTTGTAACAGTCGTATACGAGTCCCTCAGTCGTCCTGAAAAGACGGATCTGAACACCATAAAGCCGCTGTCGGAAAGGGCTCGAATATGCAGATGCTGGAAAAGTAAAGAACGTGCAGAACCTGGAGGATTTTTCTGAAGAACAAAATGCAATTATGATGATCCCTCTTTTTTTTTTTCAATTATTAATATTTTGCAGATTCTGTAAGGCGTATGTAAACTTATGACCTCAACTGTATGTGGAGGAACTCAATGGTAAATGTAATCATTTTAATAATGTGGGTTGTGATTTCTACCACTGTAGCAAACTTTTTAAAATATCATGGACCCGCTGGCTGCACATCACAGACCCGTGGGTCTCCACCTCTCAAATCTGGACATAATCATTGTATCAGCAACCCGGAAGTAATGTAGATGATTATATATGGTCTGGTTCTGGTTTGAAATGTTGGACTTGCCTTTATTTTTTGCAAAATGTTTTTTTTGTGTTTGTTTTTTATGAGAGAAATGTTATTTGAAGCAGGTATGTGAATTCATCAGATTTTTACAGAAAGGATTTTTAGGAGCGATAGACTTCATTGTTAACTGTAGAGACCAAACACATCTCCACCTCATCAACCGCATTGGGTGTCCATTTAATTTTTTTTTTTCCTTTCATCCTAGACCGTGACCTGTATCATTATAGTGATTTATGCGGTTTCGGAAATCCTTGTACAGTGCCTTTCAAAAGATTCGTCTAGCTTACAAGTGACACTCGCATATATTGCTGCAGCCACTATTCTCATAAACCAAATACACTCTTAAAGATTACCACAGTTCTATTTAAAATAAACAAAAGAACAATACTGGCTGGAACAATCCGGGTCTCGTTTGTAATCCAGATGAGACTGACGACCTTTAAGGGGGTTGAATATTGTAAACAAGGCACTGTATATATTCCTAGCACACAGTCCCTGTGTCTGAAAAACGCTCGCTATTTTCTATCAACTGCACAAGTGCATTATGGGTGTTCTGCATCATCATCATCATTTGAACACTACTTTGGAAAATCGTTGAATTTAAAGAGTGGGGTGATTCATTTACAATACGACTTTAGTCATTAACTGTTAAAAGGCATAACACTAATCTAGTGCACTATATAATGAAGAGGGTGTGGTTTCACATGCACTTGGTGTTAATTGTAGTCATCCCTTGATGATTAGCGTCTTATGTTGACTTAATCAGTATACTCCTTCACGTCTTAAGTAACTAAAAATGTACTCTTGTTGCATTACATTAACGGGGAGAATGATGATCTTGTTTGTGTAATATTATTCTCCAATATTTTTTCTAACCGACGAAATGATGGTTCTTATTACGACAATAAAAACAACAAAGTAAGACATGAAGGAAAGCAGTGCGTGACCTTGCAGCGCTCAGTGATTAGTGTGACACGTGAGGGCTGAGCGAGCGTAATGGCTTCTACTTTCCAAGTATTGCGAGGGATTTTCTCCATAATCTGCTGAATTACAGTGTCTCCTGGGTGTGTGTGTGATGAGCTTTAAGATGCCTCCTAATTACTTGGGCAGTCTAATAGGTATCTTGTTTGTTTATCTTATGCTTAGCTTTTTCTGGTCTTATTTACTCGGGCGTTTTTAAGCAGTTCTGTAGATTAATGGTGAATCCGACAATATATTGTTTTTCTCTAGCACATTTTTTTTTTTTTTTTAAATGTTAGAAGTATTATTTATTTCTTATTTTACTTTTGTAATTTGTAAAAACATTTTAGTTATGTAATAATTATATATATATATTTTTTTTTCTGCTTTCATATTTATGGGTTTAAGTATTCTGCAGCACTTGAGTTTTTACCCCCTTTTATCTAAAATGAAAGAATTACAAATCCATAAACAAGTATAAAATATTCCCTTTTTTAATTCCCCCTTTTTTTAATAACAGCATCTGAGTGCTCTGATAGTCAGCATTCTGTCCACAGCCATGTAATAATGAAGTACGCATTTATTTTTTTGGTGTCTCGCTGAAAGTGGGTCACTTCCCTGAAGCTTTTTTCGTTTAGCCAGTCAAGCTGACATGGAGATGCAGTTGCAATCAAAATTACTCACCCCCCCCCAGTGCAAATCAGGTTCATTGTCGAAATGTTCAGACGTTCAGCTGTTTGCTGTGAACAGATCGAACAAAAGCGATTTTAATAGTTCGACACAACGAATGCTTCAAGTGGTTTCCGCAAAATTCAACAGGAAATGCCATTTGTAATGACTTCTCCAGTTTCAAAATGATTCCACCCCCTGAATAGAATAGAATCCCTCACAACAGCACAAATATGCAAAACAGGTGTTGTCTCAAACACACCTGATGCAAATAATCAAGGGCTTCATTAGTTGCACCAGGTGTTGCACTTGCTTGTGTTTGATTTGTTCATTTCAAACAGCTGAAAGTCTGTAAATTTTGACAATAAACCTGATTTGCAGTAGGGGGTTGAGTAATTTTGATTGCAGCTGTAAATATGACTCTTTGCCTGCTCAAAGACTCCGTATGCTAATCCTGCTTCTTTCTTTCTAACTGAAGATGTCTGCCTTCGTTGACTGCTAATGTTTAGGCTTTATTAAATAAAAAAAAAAAAATAGTAGATAGATTGGCAATCATTTGGCTAAAAAAAGAAAAGAAATCTAAGCTTTGTCCCACTTGCTGCACACGTGCGAGCACGAACATTTGTCTTCCGACACTGTGAGACACTGTTATCGATAAAAACGGACAAAAAGACATCTTGACACCTTTGGAAAAAAAACAATGAGGCAGAAGCAGCCAGCTCTAGTGTCAACACTGCACTCAGAAAAGCAGAGTGTTAATGGAAATGATGGGTAAGTGTAGAGTGCAGAGTGCAGTGGACTCCCGGAGGAATTCTTTCCAATCTCGCCCACTCCTGCAGTAAAACTTCATCCACATTCGTTATATGAACTTAGCAGTCCATACAGATCTGTGCTGAGTTTTTTGTGATTGTTGCGGCCGAAAATGCTTGATTTTGTTGTGGCTTTTTTTCAAAATTTTGCGATGCAATTTGAGGAGTTTTTTTGTGCTTCTTTTTATTTATTTATTTATTTTTTGGCGGAAAACTACTCAAATTGGCGGAATTGCGATCGAATGAAATTGTTTTGCGGAGATGTTTGATGGTAAATGAGACCTTTTAAGCTGTGTTCATGTCCGACGCACGTGAACCGAAGAGGGCTTTGGCTGAATGCGTGTTGTGATTACGTCACACCGTGCGTCTCGGCTCAAATCTGCTGTACTTTCGAACAATCGCAAGCGCCTCCGAGTATTCCGGAGTTTCCGTGATTTTCCGTTCATTTCTGCGAGCGCAAAATCCCAGAGGGACTGACTTGGTACTTGCACAAGTGATTTAAACCACAGCGACTCTGACCAGAATAAAGCAGTTACTGAAGCTTTATGAATAAGCGATTGAATAAGTCTCACTTTACACCAAAATTGGTGTGTTGGTGCCTCTGCATCTCCATGTTTATCATCATGGCTTGTCTATTTCCTATGAAATGCACATCTGGCCACTTGCTTCCTCCTGCATGAGCGTAAAAACCACCCACTTTTAGTAATGTTCCATGTTTAGGCATCTAGAGATTTTAAAACGGTGTAATATGATATGCAGATTTATTACTTCGCACATTAATTGCACTGATTTTTATATATCTATATATATAAAGACTTGGGTGATCCAAAATATGAAGGTGGATTTATACATCCGAACTCATCCTAATGATGAGAGATCTGTATCGAATTCTTTACAGACGTATTCTACTATTTCATGTACACAGCCGATCAAAAAGTTAGGCCACGCCTTACTCATAGGAGGTTTTCTTCCTTTTACTTTGATCTCAGAATAACCGTGAAGACATTAACACTATGAGATAACACTCATGGAATTATGCAGCACCCAAGAGAAGATTTACATTTTTAAAAATTCTTTAAAAAGCCTCGCACACTCTCGGCATCTTTTCAAGCAGCTTCATGAGGAGGCGCTACTCAGAATCTGTGCGATAAATACACCGAGCTCCACACTGCTTTTAAATGAAAATGACTTGCTTGGGGGAATGTTGTTGTTGTTGTTGTTGTTAAGTAAAACCTACTCATTAAAAATAGATTTATACATAGATATTGAATTCAGTCTTTACATTTGTCTTAGAAATACCTTTCAAAGCCTTTATCAGCATGTCTTTCATACAGTGTAAGTATTCAATCTGTTCATGAACACTTGGTACTGAACCAAAAGAGATCCTTTTCAGGCAGTTTGCATTATTCTCAGTGGAACGAACATGTCCTGGATGATCACCTGCAATTGTATAACTTTCACTTTTGGCCAGACTATTGCTGTAACCATTAAAGCTCTGAATGCCTGATATTTGCAAACAATAATAGTTCAATTTAAACAGCTATTTGTTTTGGATGCCTATTGCAGAACAATCCTATACATATATATATATATAAATAGATTTTTTCCTTTATTTATTTCAGAATTCACCGAGACATCTCTGAAGAGTCTGAACACGAAGACTTTGTATGTACAAGTTCTTCCAACAACTGCTGAAGCATAGCCATGTTTTAAGGATGAAGGGGTTTCATTTTGTCACCACCAATCAGATCACTCAATAATTCCATGTACTTCTTATTCTGTCATACATAAACCTCTGTTCTATTCTATATATTCTCCATATCTCCATTATAAAAGGCTTTTGGCGTTGGAGCACTTAGTAAATGAAAAGGAAAACGTGTCTGAATAATGGCATTGTCTTTTTATAAATTGGTTCTGAACTAATAAAGACGGCATTTTCCCTCGGCATTTACAAAAGACAATTCACAATGCGCATTATTGCTTATTATTCTATCTCGGTCGTGTTTTGTGCGAGGTTTGAATTAGAAGTATAGGAAATCAAGCGTATGACTGTTACTCATAACTACACATTGAGTCTCTGTTTATCTGTATGGAAGTTCATGACATCTAAAGAGGGATCATTTGGTAGTTTCATGTACTGTACCTCATAATCAGAATTTTCTCTAATTTCAGTTATCTATAAAAAATATTTAGAAAATTCTAATTTTGCTGTATAACTGAAAGAACTGTATGTGTGTCATGTAACGCAATCCCTTCTTTAAAAATAAAGCATGAAGGTTTTGGGGTCAACATGCCGATTGACATGTTCACTAGAGTATTTTTGGTAAATCAGCTCTCGGTATACATGCATGTAATCTGTATGAATGTAAGTCTAAGGTATAAGTCAAGTGGGTGTTGGGAAAATCGCACACGACGCTGAGAACCGGGATGTTTTCATATACGCTGGTATATTGTTAATAGGACATCTAGAAGTTTTTCTTTAAAATCTGTAGAATTACATTTCCGCCAAAGGTATTGGACGTAACTTTCAAAGAAACACAAAACTATGCAATAAGAGAGAAGGACGTCATCCTGAAACCGAAAACGGTGAACTCGGCGGCAAAAATGGAACATTGTCTTCGAATAAGCAACGTTCACTGTTAACTGTGTTCTAAGCTTCCTGTTCACTCATCGTGGTTTATGTATGCGCTGCCAGAGGTTTCGTTGAGCTTTTCAAATTTTTTCATTTACGCTCATCAAGTTTATGTTCACCCTTCTGGCACAAACCTCTTGTGTGGGCGGGGCTTAACAGCGATTTACTCTCATCGTTTAGTGAGATTTGGATCGACAGCTCCCTGACTAGGAAGTAGAGACTTCAGTGGCGCTAATTGGGCATGGTTCTCTGTATAGTTATAGTGTCTGTACTTTGTAGGGGAAATGACTGACTCACGTCGTCGTCGTCCTCCTCGTCAGCTGCACACTCGAGCTGTCGATCCAAATCTCACTCCCCAATGAGAGTAAATCGCTGTTAAGCCCCGCCCATTTGTGAGATTTGTACGGTAAATTGTGGCACATAACGGAAACGTTTGAAAGGTTAAACGAAACCTCTGGCAGCGCATTCGTTAACCATGATTAGCGAGAAACAGGCTTCGAGAACTGTTCACAAAGAATGCTGTTTATTTGTTCGTTTCTTGAAATGTTTTGTTCAATACCATCGGAACAAATTTGATTCCATTAAAATCTGATATCGGATTTCTTTAAAACAGCACAAGCTACTTTTTAAAGACATGAACATCAGAGAAAGTGTTTTTGGTTTTTTTTGGTTGGTTATTTTTTTTGGATAAATGACCAAATGCTAAAAGTGATTGTCCACTTTAATAACAATAACGGCCCTAATGACAAAATAATCATCCCTGAACTCAAACTCTCGAGAAGTCTGGTGTGAGCAGTCATGTTAAGAGTGAAAAAAAGAAGTTAGGATCAGATAAACATCTAGGGGGCACGGTTGCTTAGTAGTTAGCTTGTTTGGCTCGCACCTCCAGGGCCGTGGGTTCAATCCCCGCCTCTGCCCTGTGCTCGCAGAGTTTGCACGTTTGCGCTTCGGGGTTTCCTCCGAGTCCTCTGGTTTCCTCTCCCAGTCCGAAGACGTGCAAAGTAGGCTGATTCGGCATTTCCAAATTGTCCGTAGTGTGTGAATGAGTGTGATTGTGTGTGTGCAAGTGTGTCCTGGGATGGGATGGGTTGGCACCCTAACTAGGGTGTCCCCCGCCTTGTGCCCCGAGTCTGCTGGGATAGGCTCCAGGCTCCCCGCGACCCTGTGTAGGATACGCAGTACAGAAAACGGATGGATGGATAAAAATACATCACAAGTCCTTTGTACTGAAAAGTGTATAGGAACACAACCACCTACCGTCATTCAGAAATGAAACAAACACTCAGAGAACCAGAGTGGAAGAACGTTGATGAACCTCATAATGTGCTCAGAGGAAAGTTAGCGTCACTATTAATATCTTAGCACACGTTGTCCTGTTGGTTTTATTATTTTGATGTAGGAGAATGCAAACTTTAGCCTTCAACTCTCTCTCTCTCTCTCGCTCTCTCTCTCTATATATCTCTATATATAGATAGATAGATAGATATAGAGATGTGTGTAGATAGATAGATAGATATGTGTGTAGATAGATAGATAGATATGTGTGTAGATAGATATGTATGTAGATAGATAGATATAGAGATGTGTGTATATAGATAGATATACTAATGAGAGAGGCTGGAAAAATATGGGGTAGTACACGAAGTTTTTCGAGAAGCGGGGCATTTCAGATGTCTTACTTCACTTGCACAAGCGATGGCGAACTTTTGTCTGAAACATCCTGTTGTTCTGGGAACTTTGTGTACTATTTCAGTGTCCCTGTACATTTATAACTGAAGTGCACTGCAGCTACCGCCTGGAGATGGATATATATATATATATATATATATAAAATATATATATATATATATATATATATATATATATATATATAATATACACACATACACAAAACCCTACAATAAAGTCTGTAGGACTCTTCTTCAATAGAGTCCTATAGCACCACCATAAAAAACACACCTGTAGCGTCATTAAAACATTCTGTCACAAATACAGGCATGAAAAAAATAAGTACACCCCATGGAAATTGTTGGCTTTTTTTTTTTTTTTTTTTTTTTTTTTACATATTTGGACATTTAGCAAACATCTTTGAAGAAGTGCCTGTTAATAAAGTTGATGTACTTGAACAAAAGCGCAAGGAAAATTAGCTTTTTCAGTCATTTAATCAACAGAAATATCAGTAGATATGAAGTGATATTCTTCTGTGGAAAAACTAAGTACACCCTTGGTCTCGGAGGCTAGTATTGCCTGCTTTAGCAGAAGTAACTTCTTGTAGGTGTTTTGCATAATTGTCCACCAGTCTTGTTGGAACTTTTTACCACTCTTCCATGCGATATTCTTTCAGTTGTAAGATGTTTGAGGGTTTTCTTGCATGTACTGCCCCCGTTTCAAATCCCCCAAAACATTTCAGTGGGATTCAAATCCGGGCTTTGACTCGGCCATTCCATAACCCTGCATTTCTTCTTTTTGAGCCGTTCCTTGGTGGATTTGCTCGTGTGCTTAGGATCATTATCCCATTGAAAGGTGCCACTTTCAGTTCAACTTCAACTTTCAGACAGATCGCTTCAGATTATCTTCAAGCACTCTTTGATATGATGCAGAATTCATAGTTGAATCAATGAACACAAGCTGTCCAGTCCCTGAGGCAGCGAAGCAACCCCAAACCATAACATTTCCACCACCATGCTTCACAGTTGGCATGATGTGCTTCTCCTGAAAAACTGTCCTTGGTCTGTGCCAAACACGTCTGCTGTTACTGTGACCAAACAACTCCAGAAGGCCTGGGCTTTGCCTATATGCTCATTGGCAATCGGTAGTCTTGCAAAGGCTTTTTCCTGGTATGCCTCCCATGCAGGTCAAATTTGTGCGATCTCTTTCTGATTGTAGAAGCGTGCACTTTGACCCCAACAGTAGCAAGACTTACTAGCAGATCCTGTGATGCAATCTGGGGGTTCTTGGAGCATCAGACAGTCTGTTCTTGGGCTGAATTTGCTGGGACAGCCAGTCCTGGACAAATTGGAAGTGGTTTGAAATCTGCATCATTTGTAGATGATTTTCCTTACAGTGGAATGATGTAAGTAAGTAACACCAGACACTAGATATCAGAGGGGTATAAATAAGACCCGTTCCACCTGCACTCCCTAAGCAGGTTCTAATCACTGGCTCCCACTCTTGAACACCTGATTCAAATTTTATGGATTTGAAGGAGTGATAAATGTAGGGGTGTACTTACTTTTTCCATGTGACTGATTTGTTTTTTGTTCATTTAAATTGTGAAAATGACTACAAAATGTCACTTTTATGTCATTTGATAGTGTGTCACCTTTATTAATATCTCTGTTTCAAAGAGGTTTGCTTGTCCAAATATGTTTTTTTTTGTTTGTTTTTTTTTTTTTTTTTTTAAGTTCCATGGGGTGTACTTTTTTCACATGACTGTATCTAAAATATACTTATGCAATGTATAATTTAGATATGTAATGTTTTATTGAATCTACAGATGTTACTATTTTATATATGTGTGTGTGTGTATATGTGTATATATATATGTGTATATGTATATATGTGTATATGTATATATGTTTTTCTGCTTGTACCAGTCTGTGTTCTTCTTCCATATGTAGTAATTGCCTATTTATGAGCATCCTCAGCTCATAGATTTTAATTATGTATCACTTCAGTATGAGTCTAAATCTGAGTGCAGCATTTTTATTCCTTTCATCCTTCATAGTGATACAGCAGCAGTGTTATTGAGCAGTTTGTCCTGTTTTACAGTTGGGGGCGCTGTTACAGAGCTGCAGAAAGCCTGCTCCTGAGTCTTCGGGGTTGCGGCATCTTTTTTTTTTATGTGTTTTTAAAAATACATTCTGTTTTTATGCCCTTCAAATTTATGAAAATCGTACAATACTGTCACTCAGCAGTGTGTGTGTGTATGTGTGTGTGTGTGTGTGTGTGTGTGTGTGTCTGTCCTCTCAGCCACTATTCATCACCTGGTAAATCTCACAGAGGGTGTGTATGTGTGTATATACACCAAACCTTGTCTCTCTGTGTGAACATCCGTGTGTAGCGATGACTCGGCCTTTCCCTGTGTGAATATTAAACACACCTTCGGCCATCTGCTCCCTCCACACACACACACACACACGCACACATACATGCACACACTCCCTCTGAAGTTGTTGGAGCAGGGCAGAGTGCAGCAATGCAGCCATCTGTCTCGCACACACTCATCTCATCACACTTCTACTGTTCAGGCTTCAGATGTAATTAAGCTGTTATTGAGAGAAAGAAGGGATGATGGCAATTAAGACTGAGCCGTCTCTCTCTGATCTTATTGTCCGTGCGTATTAAATGCCTGACGTCTTTATGAAGCGTTGGCTTTGAGGATTCTTTGTGTATACAGTCATCTCTAAACATTTTTGCCGCCCTTCAGGAACACGTTCCAGATTGAATAATGAATCCGTTTTATGCTAAACCATATGGAGCCACGACGCGGGTTTAAAAATTGTTTGGCAACTCTACAGTTTTGTAAATCCTGCTCTACAGAGAATAAAACAACTGAAGCTCTTCCTGTAATGTCTGACAAGGTTGGAGACACTTGTAGAGGGATCTTGGTCCATTCCTTCATGCCGAACTTATATTTTTATTTTCACACTAATGGACTGTTGGTTTCAGTGCAGGATTTCAACAGGGATCAAATGTGAGGTGTTTGTTGCAGACCACCGAATCTGTGATCATGCAGCTAATTCGGTGATGGTTTAGATGTATAACTGGGGTTATTAGCTTGTTGAAATATCTGTCCATCCAGCGTTAACCGCCTGGCAGTGGAAATCAGGTTTTAGGCTAAAAGATCTTCATACATAGTGGACTTCAAGATGCAAACTTCTCATGAGCTTGTGAAGCACATCACTCATCCACCACCGGATTTTGTGCCTTTCCCTGAATGCAGCCCCCCCCCCCCTTTTTTTTTTTTGCCAAACATACTGTACCATGTGTCATACAAATGGTCTGATTTTGATCTTATCTGGCCACAAAACCTGATGACTGTTAAGCAGTAATGGCTGAGTGTTTAAGGCTCTAGGCTTCTGATTAGAATGTAATTATAAGGACCACAACGCCCTTAACCCTCAATTGATCAACTGTATCCTGTCTTACATGGAAAAAACAACCCAAGCCCAATCATGTCAGCCAATCGTCCAAACACGGGAGAATCAGCATGCCCTCCCACTGAAGAGGTTCCAGTGCCACCTGAACCAACTGTGTGAAGACCCAGGGAGAAAGAGAGAGACCGAAGGGTAGGACTCGGAACTGATGTGTATTGTCTTGAGGAATCTTCTGTATTGCAGGCAATAGAAATATGAAAATACACATACTTCAAATCCACCGAGGTGAACCACGTTCTGGGGTCAATAGCATGTCGGACATCTACCACATGCGACACGCGGAAAGGAAGATGTTTGAGGCTCTTGTTTGAGCGTCTGAGGTCCCATTCTTCTTCTGAACAAGGAAATATTTTAAGTGGAATCCCCCGGGGTGGGTCTGGGGGTCTACTATTCTCCAGCAGTTTTTGTACCTCCACTGATAGGGCAAGGGCCTGACAAAGGTCCTGGACCACCGTGGGGTGAACTTGGATACTCACTGTGGGTCTGTGACGGAATTGAAGACAATAGCCCTTCTCGAGTGTGTCGAGGAGCAACTTGTTGTCTGTAATATCTCTCCAATGATGTAAGTGAGAGTTTGAAAAGTGGCCTGTGACAGACTCTGAACCTCTAGCGATGGTTATCTCTGGGGGTTCTCTTGCGTTCAAGAGCCTCCTGAGCAGCCGAACCAAAAACCTGACCAGGCACTCGTGGTAACCGGTGAAGGTTGTTACAGCATACTTCTGGAATCTTGGTCTGAGCAAGCCACAAGGTGGGTAACGTAGTTCAGTGTAGATTTCAGCATAACCATGACTCAGTTGCTTCATTGAAAAAATGTAAGTGTGTCTTAAAATAAGGAAAACCATCTTGTTCCTCTGCTGGAATATTATGCAAACCATTGTTGTAGCTTGATGGGCGCGGGGTTCGATTCCCGCCAGGGCCCTGTGTGTGCAGGTTTCCTCCGGGTACTCCGGTTTCCTCCCCCAGTCCAAAGACATGCATGGTAGGCTGATTGGTGTGTCCAAAGTGTCCGTAGTGTATGAATGGGTGTGTGAGTGTGTATGTGATTGTGCCCTGCGATGGACTGGCACCCTGTCCAGGGTGTACCCCGCCTAGTGCCCCATGCTCCTTGGGATAAGCTCTAGGTTCCCCCGTGACCCTGAAGGAAGGATAAGCGGTATAGAAGATGGATGGATGGATGTTGTAGCTTGTTACTCTTTAAATCTTAAAGAGTTAGATACTACCCAAAGTAGTATCTAACTCTAGATACCCAAAGTACCCAAAGATATCCAAAGTATCTAATTCAGACAAAGTTAGATATGTTTTCTTAAAATGAGATTACTTTTCTAATGCAGAACATGAACAAGAACATGCTTGACGAGATTATTTGTCTTTTTATGCAAAAAATAAGAAGCATTTCTGAGAAACAAGGCTTATTTAAATTTTTTTGAAATTCCTTTTTTTTTTTTTTGGCAGTGCACCTATCCTTAAGAACATCTCTACACTGCTAAAAAAAAAAAAGAGAAAAAAAAAGGAAAAAAAAAGAAAAAACATCTTAGTCAGTATTAACACCTGGAATATAGTCAATATTCAGTATCTAGTATTTCTTACAATGTATTATAAGATTAGTAAACCTATTTCAAGCCATTCGGACTCATTTCAAGCTTGAAATAGTCTTTTTGAAAATGAATTTTTGATGATTTTAACTAGTTATTAGTATGAAGAAGCAAAATTATCTGCCAATAGACTAAGAAAACGACAAGCCTGAAATGAGGAGTAATGTCCAGAAATAGGTTTAATTATCTTTTATTTGGTTTTTTTTTGTAATCTTATCATACAAAGTACGAGATAAACTAAAATATTCAAGATATTTTCACTTGATAAGATGCCTTTTTTTTTTTTTTTTTTTTTTTTTTGAAGTGCAGTGTTACAGTCCTAACATGTATAAAGTAGACATCTTGTGAACATGTCGTCAATGCACTCAGTTTTTAAAAAAAAAAAAAAAAAAAAAAAAAAATAGTAGTAGCATAAATCATAGAACTTGATGAATCGTAAACTGACGCTTCTCACGTGACGAGGTGAAGACGTTCAAGCGTACAGTGAGGAGGCATAAGCGTTCGGACAATTGTATTTGTTATTTAATTTGCTTCTAGTGCATATATCCACTTCAGATTTACACAAACAATGTCTCTTGACTTTGTACTTTCAAAATATGGACTTGCTTTTTTTTTTTTCAGTATGTATTCGTTGGCATAAACGAACATATGGGCAATAAATGAAATTGATATAGAGAAAAGTATTCAGTATTACCCGTCTTGGGTAAGACGTAATTAGCTTTCGGCAGCATTGTGGCTCAATTTTGGCCCGTTCCTCCTGGCAAATCATTCAGTTCCACGAGGTTATCAGGGTTCCTCTTGATGCACTTGCAATTTCAAAACCCTCCGTAATTTTTCAATGGGATTGAGGTCAGGAGATCGGCTAGGTCCCACAAGGCCTTTTTGAGTAATGTTGGCTGTATGTTTGGGTCCATTGTCTTGTTGAAACCCCAGATTTCGTCTCTTGGCTGATGAGATTAAATTCTCCTCTAATATCTCCCAGCACATCACTCCATTCCTGATTTCTTTGATGACGTGCAATGCCCCAGTACCATCAGTAGAGAAGCAGCACCATATCACGATGCCTCCAGCTCTGTACGTCACTCTGGCTGTGATGTTCTTGGGATCGTCTGCACAACCGTTCTTTTTCCGAATTTCAGAATGTCACGAGCGAGCTATTTACATTGAATCAGTTTTGTTAGCACGATGAACACAACCCTTTTTGAATGTAGCATTAATATCCTCTGTTTAACATGGCCACACTGGCCTGCCTCAGTGTGGTGAATAATTATGCACAGAAAGTTCTCTGCGCCACAATCGAGGCTGTTTTAATATTTCATTCTGAACAGTTCTTTTGAATGAAAGCGGTTTATTCTGTGCCGTTGGACAGAAACGACAGAGCGTGGTAAACAGGCTGCCGGTTATGAATTATTATCCGTGCTGCTGGATTGTTTGTGGAAAATCATGAGGGGGAAACAATAACTGGATTAGAAAGCCTGTAAAAGTTATTTTTCTTCCATCTTTCTTTCTTCTTGACTACCACATCATTCACGCGTTTATATTTATTCGTTCAGGCAATTGAGCCAAGCAAGAGAGGATCCAAGACAGAACCCAGTCCAAGCAACTAGATGAACAGTGGAGTGTTGGCAGCAAAACTGTTAGTACTTTAGTAGTCGCAACCTTGTGGTCAGTGGAATAGAACCGCCTTAAATAAAATACCACCTTAAATACTGTCTTAACACCATCCGGTACTGGTTGCTAGTTTATTAGGTCAACCCACTGTGTAGCTATATTTATAGGCCCTTTCAATTCTTTTCTTTAATATGCAATTACACAGACTTGCCCATCTATTGCTCTGCACCATTATTAGGGTGGCGGATCATTCTCAGCACAGCAGTGACACTATGTTGTGGGTATCAGGAACGGCAGCATTGCTAGCATTTTTGAAAACTGCGGCTTACTGATTTACTTACTTAATAAAGTTAATCCACTACAGATTACTAATTACTGCTTTAAAATTGTCATCTGATTACATTACTGATTACTGCATGTAAAAAGTCATCAGATTACTCATTACTTTCACGTTGCTTTCAAAAGTGAAACTCGTAGCTCATTCAGTAATTTTAGCACGCGTCAATGTATGATGCGATGAGGGAAAGTCGGATTTATCGTAAAACTTGCCTCGGGTGTTGTCACTGTAGAACCTCTAGACCGATAAAATATAAAACTTTTCTAACTAGGCTAGTTTGTTGTCGCTAGCCAAGGGGGGGCACAGCTAAGCTATCAGTGTATGGGTTTAGATGCTACAGAGCCAAGCAGAGTGCGTTATCCGTCCTTATGCTCTGCTCATATCATGTAAACAGGAACTCATATAGACATGTACACACCTCAACATCAGGGGATGTTACTGTTTCAGTTTCAACCCATTTACTGGTTTAATATAAAATACCTGCGTACAGTATATCCATTTTCCCTCACGCTGACTGTGAGCTAGCGTTTGGCTGAATTGAGATCCGTTAGCCAATAAGACACGAGCGTTTCCACAGGGTTTATTTTCCTGTAAACCCTGTCTGATTGGTCTCGTCTCCGTTCACTGAAGATATAAAATTACAGATGGTCTTCTTTGAGTGACGTTCAGTTACGTAGTGACAAACCGCTCCAAGTGGAGAATTATTCGGGGCTAAAGGAAAAATCTTCAGGGCAAAACGTGATTTATTTTAAAAATACATTTTACTTAATATTGTTTTCTTAACAAAAAAATTTGTAATGGAAATAACGTAATTTTACTGACATCAGTAACTGTAATCGAATTACATACATTTAAAATGCAATGCGTTACATTACTGCGTTATCAGAAAAAGTCATTAGAATACAGTAACTTGTTACTTTGTAACGCTTTACACCCAACTCTGCTTACTGCACACTTCAGGTGACCGGCGAGCTCAGTTGGTTTTCACACTGTGCACATCTGCTGCGCTCTGAATCCGAGTGCGATTGTTCCTGGCCCCCACCGCAGCATTGGTCTGGTTCTAGACTCACTTGATTCTATCTAACCCTGGTGCATTTGCATTCATCTTACATCATCACAAACACACAGAGAGAGCACAACATGACTCACCATATATATATTTTTTTGTTGTTGTTATTTTGGTGTTATTATACACAGCAGTGGATCTCTTCTGTGTCCCACAACGTTCCTCTGCTACTCATGGTACACACGTGTTGTGGAAACTAATGGACTAAAACGCATGTCCAGGTTACTTCTCGAAAAAGTGTGTTCCTGAGTTCAATTTGCATTCACGTTCATGGGAATCGTAGCACATTTCCAGTGCAACCGAACTCGGCCCACCAGGTAGTCTCGGGTTCGGTGCCGCGGTGCGCGTCCTGGTCTGTATGACAGCTTTCACATTACCGATTTTGCAAACCGTGCTCTGTTTTGGACTAAACCTCCAGCGTGAAAACACCCTTAGCGTGATAGCAGCGAATAAATTTGTGTGTCGCGTTGTGTTCTCCATGCGTGTTTGTGATGGCGTATGGTAAGGTGAACACAAATGCACCGGGGTTCGATAGAATTAATCGAGTCTGAAACCAGACCACCGTTGCGGGGGCGACGGGATTCGGAGTCGTACCGCAGCAATTTCAAACTTTTCTAACTTTATCAGATGCGTCTGCCTTGTTGTCCCACCATCTAGTTAACCCTAACCCTAGGTCCTCAGACATGCTTGCATCCGACGTCTGCGTCTTTAGATTTGCACAGAAGCTCCAAGTCTAATGTAGCTAACAGTAAGAGAAGTCTAGCTCACTGAAAGCATTTTCAATAAATGTGTGTCACGTACTTTAGGCTGCGGAATCAAATTTTTAATTGGGCGTAAGTTGAGTTGAACCTTTTCCATTGCATACAGGACATGCGGAAATTATACAGACCCTAGACAGCACTGCATTAATAATAATATCTGCTTACGTAAAGGCTAGAAAACAATAGGAGGGACTTATCGGAGTGGATTTTGCTTGCTGAGGTATTTGGATTAACTAACATGCCTCCGCAGTGGTCCGTGTCGTTAAAAGTGCTTTAGATGTAACAGTGAAGTGTTTAGGCAGTCAACCCAAGTGAAAATACTATCACAAAGGCAGTGTGCATCTCACACACACACACACACACACACACACATTCCCCGACTCCCTGTGGAACATAGATGACAAAGCTGTCGGGTGTGTACACCGAGCGTCTCTCTAGAAAATGAGTACCAGGTAATGGGAGGAATAATTAATGATTTCTGAGAAGACAAACCTGAAACGTCTCACTTAAATAACACCTGCTCGTGATAAACACGGTTCAAGGCCTCGTTTCGCAGACAGTCAGAAAAGATGCAGACAAGAGGTACTGCCGTCAACGTTATACAATCTATATCCAGCATACTTTTCACACAAGTATGCTGTATATTTGACATACCTTGACACGTTTACTTTAAGAAACCTAAGAACATTTTCTTACTGTAGGAAAGTTTTTATGAACTATCTTTAGAAACTTGCCCGTGCCGATCCCATTAAGTCGATAAGGTCATCCTGGTCGAAGGCGTTTTATACCGCTGCGAAGTTGAATTCTTGAATCTGACGGTGTTGATTAATTGTTTATAACAGCAGCTCTACGGAAAGTTTGGAAATGCCAATCAACCTACAGCGCACGTCTGTGGACTGGGGGAGGAAACCGGAGTACCCATGCAAACATGGCGAGTCGAACCAGCGATCCCTAAGGTGCAAGTAAAATGTGCTAACCACAAAGCCACTGTACCCACTAGTGCTGTGATGTGAGAGGAATTTCGGGATGTGCTTTAAGCATCGTTTGTTCCGTTTTGGTATGAACCAACATCTTGATTAAATTTACTGTGTGAGAAAAGTAAACTTACTGTAGCTAGCAAGCTAACAAATAAGTGAACATGATTTTTTTTTTTCCTATCACAACACGTCCCAAAGTGGATTTATTCTTTACTTAAATGCTAGCTACTGTAGTTGTCATGGTTATATCTATTTTTCCATCCATCCATCTTCTATACCGCTTTATCCTTTTCAGGGTCACGGGGAACCTGGAGCCTATCCCAGGGAGCATGGGGCACAAGGCGGGGTACACCCTGGACAGGGTGCCAATCCATCACAGGACACAAGCACATACACACTCACACACCCATTCATACACTACAGACACTTTAGACACGCCGATCAGCCTACCATGCATGTCTTTGGACTGGGGGAGGAAACCGGAGTACCCGGAGGAAACCCCCGCAGCACGGGGAGAACATGCAAACTCCGCACACACAGGGCCACGGTGGGAATCGAACCCCCGACCCTGGAGGTGTGTGAGGTGAACGTGCTACCCACTAAGCCACTAAGTCACTGAGCCACTAAGCCAGACTCAGTCAGTGAGTCTCCCTTTAAATGGTATTCATGGTCTGAAAAACATTTGTGTACTTCTAGTTGAGATACATGCAAAAGAGAAACATATTTCAGTTCAGGGAAGCGTGTAATTTGAAGGAATATATAAATATATGACCGCAATTCCAAAAAAGTTGGGACAGGATGGAAAGTGGGGAAAAAAAAACCCCAGAAAGAATCATTTGAAAATTCACTTCACCCTGTACTGTAATGAAAACACATTATTATCACATTATTTGATGTTTTACTTTGTGAATTGAATTTATTTTTGAAAATATACACTCATTTCACATTTGATGACTGCAACACACTTGAAAAAAGTTCAAGTTTACCGCTAAATTAATCCCACAAGGGGCGATTACAGCAGGGCGTAAAAACAACACATAACAAGCTTATTTCAGACATAAAACATAACCAAATTAAAACACACAAACCAATCGCGAAACACATAAAACAGTCACTTATTATATATTACAAGATGCTTCAAATTCAATCACTCATGGAGACCTGTAAATAATAGAAAGCACATTACGAGTAATTTAAAAATTAGAGATTACAAAGACGGATGGTCTCTGGCACAAAAGTAAACTTATAGCGGTTGGTCGGACACTTAATACTTCTAAGTCGCCTACCTGAAGGCATTATCTCAACGTGCACATTTAAGGCCTGCGTATCATCGCTCATGAGACTCTGGTAAACTCCATAGTGATTTTTTTAACAGGTCTTAACTATATTTTGCAAGTGGCAACCAGCCTAAAAATGAAAAACTCAAAATACTCTCAGTAAAGGTGCTATAAATGGTTTTCAGTATAGATTTTTGTATGCAAAAGGAGTTCGATTTCCTTAGAACATAAATTCTTTGGTGAGCCTTCGTAATAATGGCCTCTACGTTCTGCTGAAACTTTAAGGTAGTATGAAAAATAGTTCCAAGATATTTGTACTCCTCTACTCTATCAACTGCCTTATGGTTGCACCTTGGAAGCATTTTTTTCTAAAAAGAATCACCGTCTCTTTTGTTTTAGTAATATTTAGTTGCAACGCCGCTCCACTGCACCACATAATAAACTCATTACGTACCTGACTACCATCACACTCTGAACTTGATAGCAGGGATAGGAAAACTGTGTATTTAATAGCATGACCGTTATCCTGAGAACTTCAGCACTCATTGGTATAAAGTATGAAAAGAGTTGTTGACGGTACACAACCCTGTGGAGATCCAATAGATGTATAAAATGTGTCTGAAAAAACTCCATTCCTCTTGACCCTCTGCTGCCTACCGCTTCAGAAGTCTAAGATCCATGAAACCAGCCCATGACTGACATTAAATCAATCTACGAGTTTCTTTGCTAAAATAATCTAATTGAAAGTATAAAACGCTGAGGAGAAATCGACAAACAACAGTCGAGCAAAAGTGCATCATTCACACCTTTCTTAGCGCAATAAGCAAACCGTAATGGATCGAACTTCTCACCTGTGACTGTCATAAGCTGTGACTTCACAAACCTCTCTTTCCAAGGCTTTCATAACTAATGACGTTAATGCGACAGGCCGGTAGTCATTAAAAGAGTGAGACTTCTCCCGCTTAGGAATAGGTACTACAGTAGAGGTTTTTCATAACTGAGGAACTATAGCCTGATCCCATGAAGCTTGAAACAATGCGTGAAATACCACACTGAGCTGCTCTGCACAGTGAATAAGGGTTCTACCACAAATGCCATCCGGTCCGGGGGCTTTGTTAAAAAGGTATAGCTTTCAGCTGTTTAATCACATTAGGAAGGTACAGTGTCAGAGAGGCAGAAGGGCTCAATGTTTGTTTAAAACCTTCAAGAACAATGCTTAGATCATGCTTCTGAAAACACGTTAAAAAAAACAAGTTCAAAAAGGTTGGGACAGTTGACTGTTTATCACTTTTTCTTTTAATAACACTTAAGCGTTTGGACGCTGAGTGAAGACATCAGTTGGTTAAGTTACCAAGCGAAATCTTCCCCCATTCATCCATCATGCATTTCTTCAGCTGTGCAACTGTACAGGGCCTTCGTTGCCTTATTTTGCACTTCAAAATGCGCCACACATTCTCAATCTGAGACAGGTCAGGACTGCAGGCGCGTCATGCTAGCACCCGCATTCTCTGCTTACGCGACCATGCGCTTGTAATCCAGGTAGAATGTGGTTTGGCGTGGTTCTGCTCTGGATGGCAGCGTATGTTGCTCCAAAATGTATATACATATTTCTGCATTAATGTTGGCGCTCATAACAGCTTGGATGGTCGTGTTCCTCTTTGGCCCGGATAACGACAGCTGTTTTGTCCAAAAACTATTTGAAACGTCGACTCGTCGGACCATAAAACACGATTCCACTGTGCTACTGTCCATCTCAGATGAGACCGAGCCCAGAGAAGTCGGAGCTGCTTCTGGACAGTGCTGATGTAAGGCTTCTGCTTTGCATAGTAAAGCCTTAACTTGCTTCAGTGGATGCAGCGGCGAATGGTGTCGAGTGACAAAGGTTTACCAAAGTATTCCCGAGCCCATGTCATGATCTCCATTATTAGGATATCCAGGATCCCTCAGTGACGTCTGAGGGATCGGAGATAACACGCATTCAGAAGTGGTTTTTGGCCTCACCCTTTATGCACAGAGATTTGACCGGATTCCTTGAATCTTTTAATTATATTGTGCAGTGTAGAAGGTGAAATGCCCAAAATCCTACCGATTTGTCTTTGGGGAATGTTGTTCTCAAAGTGTTGACAGATTGGCGAGCCTCGATCCATCCTTGCTCCTGAAGGTCTAGGCCTTTTTTGGAGGCTCCTTATATATTATGATTAGACGATTACCTCACCTGTTTCACATCACCTTCTTATTTCAACTTGTCACATCGCTATTAGTCCTAAACTGCCCCTGTCCCAACTTTTTTGGAAAGGGTTGCATGCGTCAATTTCAAAATAAACATTTATCTTCAAAAAACTATGCAACTGACAAATCATTCTTTATTTTTATTAGCATTTTCCATACTGTCCCAACTTTTTTGGAATTGGGGTTGTAGTGTAGAAGTAGAAAATATGATATATATGCACCAATCAGCCACATACCATTAAAACCACCTGCCTGATGTTGTGTAGGTCCCCGTAGTGACACCAAGACAGCTCTGACCCATCAAGGCATGGACTCCACAATCAGACCAGGCCACCTTCTTCCGTTGCTCCATGGTCTATCACCTTGATCTATCACAATCACTATCTATCACCTTCCTATCACTTTCACTATGACCTTTCTATCACCATTACTATCTATCACCTTTCTATCACTATCACCTTTCTATCACAATCACTATCTATCACCTTTCTATCACTATCACCTTTCTATCACTATCTATCACCTTCCTATCACTATTACTATCACCTTTCTATCACAATCAATATCTATCACCTTTCTATCACTATCACTATCTATCACCTTTCTATCACAATCAATATCACCTTTCTATCACAATCAATATTTATCACCTTTCTATCACTATCATTATCTATCAACTTTCTATCACTATCACCTTCCTCTCACTATCACTATCACCTTTCTATCACTTTCACTATCCATCTCCTTTCTATCACTATCACCTTTCTATCACTCTCACTATCACCTTCCTATCACCATCATCTTTCTATCACTATCACTACCTATCACCTTCCTATCACTATCACCTTTCTATCACTATTACTATCACCTTCCTATCACTATCTATCACCTTTCTATCACTATCACTACCTATCACCTTCCTATCACTATCTATCACCTTCCTATCACTATCTATCACCTTTCTATCACTATCACTACCTATCACCTTCCTATCACTATCTATCACCTTTCTATCACTATTACTATCACCTTCCTATCACTATTTATCACCTTTCTATCACCATTACTATCTATCACCTTACTATCACTTTCTATCACCATTACTATCTATCACCTTTCTATCACTATCACCTTTCTATCACAATCACTATCACCTTCCTATCACTATCACTATGACCTTACTATCACTATCTATCACCTTTCTATCACTATCACCTTTCTATCACTACCTATCACCTTTCTATCACGATCACTATCACCTTTCTATCACTATCTATCACCTTCCTATCACCATTACTATCTATCACCTTTCTATCACTCACATTTCTATCACTATCTATCACCTTTCTATCACTCTCACTATCTATCACCTTTCTATCACTATCACCTTTCTATCACAATCACTATCTATCACCTTTCTATCACTATCACCTTTCTATCGCCATTACTATCTATCACCTTTCTATCACTATCACCTTTCTATCACTATCTATCACCTTTCTATCACCATTACTATCTATCACTTTTCTATCACTATCACTATCACCTTTCTATCACTATCACCTTTCTATCACAATCACTATCACCTTCCTATCACTATCATTATGACCTTTCTATCACCATTACTATCTATCACCTTTCTATCACAATCACTATCTATCACCTTCCTATCACTATCACTATGACCTTTCTATCACCATTACTATCTATCACCTTTCTATCACTATCACCTTTCTATCACTATGACCTTTCTATCACCATTACTATCTATCACCTTTCTATCACTATCACCTTTCTATCACTATCACTATGACCTTTCTATCACCATTACTATCTATCACCTTTCTATCACTATCACCTTTCTATCACAATCACTATCTATCACCTTCCTATCACTATCACTATGACCTTTCTATCACTATCACCTTTCTATCACTATCACCTTTCTATCACAATCACTATCTATCACCTTCCTATCACTATCATTATGACCTTTCTATCACCATTACTATCTATCACCTTTCTATCACAATCACTATGTATCACCTTCCTATCACTATGACCTTTCTATCACCATTACTATCTATCACCTTTCTATCACTATCACCTTTCTATCACTATGACCTTTCTATCACCATTACTATCTATCACCTTTCTATCACTATCACCTTTCTATCACTATGACCTTTCTATCACCATTACTATCTATCACCTTTCTATCACTATCACCTTTCTATCACTATCACTATGACCTTTCTATCACCATTACTATCTATCACCTTTCTATCACTATCACCTTTCTATCACTATCACTACCTATCACCTTTCTATCACGATCACTATCTATCACCTTTCTATCACTATCTATCACCTTCCTATCACCATTACTATCTATCACCTTTCTATCACTCACATTTCTCACTATCTATCACCTTTCTATGACTATCACCATCACCTTTCTATCACTCTCACTATCTATCACCTTTCTATCACAATCACTATCTATCACCTTCCTATCACTATCACTATGACCTTTCTATCACTATCACTATCTATCACCTTTCTATCACTATCACCTTTCTATCACTATCACTACCTATCACCTTTCTATCACGATCACTATCTATCACCTTTCTATCACTATCTATCACCTTCCTATCACCATTACTATCTATCACCTTTCTATCACTCACATTTCTCACTATCTATCACCTTTGTATGACTATCACTATCACCTTTCTATCACTCTCACTATCTATCACCTTTCTATCACTATCACCTTTCTATCACAATCACTATCTATCACCTTCCTATCACTATCACTATGACCTTTCTATCACTATCACTATCACCTTTCTATCACTATTACCTTTCTATCACAATCACTATCTATCACCTTCCTATCACTATCACTATGACCTTTCTATCACCATTACTATATCACCTTTCTATCACAATCACTATCTATCACCTTTCTATCACAATCACTATCTATCACCTTCCTATCACTATCACTATGACCTTTCTATCACCATTACTATCTATCACCTTTCTATCACTATCACCTTTCTATCACTATGACCTTTCTATCACTATCACTATCTATCACCTTTCTATCACTATCACCTTTCTATCACTATCACTACCTATCACCTTTCTATTACTATCACCTTTCTATCACTATGACCTTTCTATCACTATCACTATCTATCACCTTTCTATCACTATCACCTTTCTATCACTATCACTACCTATCACCTTTCTATCACGATCACTATCTATCACCTTTCTATCACTATCTATCACCTTCCTATCACCATTACTATCTATCACCTTTCTATCACTATCACATTTCTATCACTATCTATCACCTTTCTATGACTATCACTATGACCTTTCTATCACCATTACTATATCACCTTTCTATCACAATCACTATCTATCACCTTTCTATCACAATCACTATCTATCACCTTCCTATCACTATCACTATGACCTTTCTATCACCATTACTATATCACCTTTCTATCACAATCACTATCTATCACCTTTCTATCACAATCACTATCTATCACCTTCCTATCACTATCACTATGACCTTTCTATCACCATTACTATCTATCACCTTTCTATCACTATCACCTTTCTATCACTATGACCTTTCTATCACTATCACTATCTATCACCTTTCTATCACTATCACCTTTCTATCACTATCACTACCTATCACCTTTCTATCACTATCACCTTTCTATCACTATGACCTTTCTATCACTATCACTATCTATCACCTTTCTATCACTATCACCTTTCTATCACTATCACTACCTATCACCTTTCTATCACGATCACTATCTATCACCTTTCTATCACTATCTATCACCTTCCTATCACTATCACATTTCTATCACTATCTATCACCTTTCTATGACTATCACTATCACCTTTCTATCACTATCTATCACCTTCCTATCACTATTACTATCACCTTTCTATCACAATCAATATCTATCACCTTTCTATCACTTTCACTATCCATCTCCTTTCTATCACTATCACCTTTCTATCACTCTCATTATCTATCACCTTCCTATCACTATCACATTTCTATCACTACCTATCACCTTCCTATCACTATTACTATCTATCACCTTCCTATTACTATCTATCACCTTTCTATGACTATCACTATCACCTTTCTATCACTATTACTATATCACCTTCCTATCATTATCTATCACCTTTCTATCACTATCTATCACCTTTCTATAACCATTACTATCACCTTTCTATCACTATCACCTTTCTATCACTATCTATCACCTTTCTATCACCATTACTATCTATCACTTTTCTATCACTATCACCTTTCTATCACAATCACTATCTATCACCTTCCTATCACTATCACTATGACCTTTCTATCACCATTACTATCTATCACCTTCCTATCACTATCATTATGACCTTTCTATCACCATTAGTATCTATCACCTTTCTATCACTATCACCTTTCTATCACTATGACCTTTCTATCACCATTACTATCTATCACCTTTCTATCACTATCTATCACCTTTCTATCACTATCACCTTTCTATCACTTTCACTATACATCTCCTTTCTATCACCATTACTATCTATCACCTTTCTATCACAATCACTATCACCTTCCTATCAATATCAGCTTTCTATCACAATCACTATCTATCACCTTTCTATCACGATAACTATCACCTTTCTATCATGATCACTATCACCTTTCTATCACTTTCACTATCCATCTCCTTTCTATCACTATCTATCACCTTTCTATCACTATGACCTTTCTATCACTATCACCTTTCTATCACTATCTATCACCTTTCTATCACTATCACTATCACCTTTCTATCACTATCACCTTTCTATCACTATCTATCACCTTTCTATCACTTTCACTATCCATCTCCTTTCTATCACCATTACTATCTATCACCATTCTAGCACAATCACTATCTATCACCTTCCTATCACTATCACCTTTCTATCACGATCACTATCACCTTTCTATCACTTTCACTATCCATCTCCTTTCTATCACCATTACTATCTATCACCTTCCTATCACTATCACCTTCCTATCACTATCTATCACCTTCCTATCACCATTACTATCTATCACTTTTCTATCACTATCACCTTTCTATCACTATCACCTTTCTATCACAATCAATATCTATCACCTTTCTATCACTATCAATATTTATCACCTTACTATCACTATCACCTTTCTATCACTATCCATCTCCTTTCTATCACTATCACCTTTCTATCACAATCACTATCTATCACCTTCCTATCACTATCACTATGACCTTTCTATCACCATTACTATCTATCACCTTTCTATCACTATCACCTTTCTATCACAATCACTATCTATCACCTTCCTATCACTATCACTATGACCTTTCTATCACTATCACTACCTATCACCTTTCTATCACAATCACTATCTGTCACCTTCCTATCACTATTACTATCACCTTCCTATCACTATTACTATCACCTTTCTATCACAATCAATATATATCACCTTTCTATCACTATTAATATTTATCACCTTTCTATCACTATCACGATCCATCAACTTTCTATCACTATCACCTTCCTCTCACTATCACCTTTCTATCACTTTCACTATCCATCTCCTTTCTATCACTATCACCTTTCTATCACAATCACTATCTATCACCTTCCTATCACTATCACTATGACCTTTCTATCACCATTACTATCTATCACCTTTCTATCACAATCACTATCTATCACAATCACTATCTATCACCTTTCTATCACTATCACCTTTCTATCACAATCACTATCTATCACCTTCCTATCACTATCACTATGACCTTTCTATCACTATCACTACCTATCACCTTTCTATCACGATCACTATCTATCACCTTTCTATCACTATCACTATCCATCAACTTTCTATCACTATCACCTTCCTCTCACTATCACACTACCTTTCTATCACAATCACTATCTATCACCTTCCTATCACCATTACTATCTATCACCTTTCTATCACTATCACATTTCTATCACTATCTGTCACCTTTCTATGACTATCACTATCACCTTTCTATCACTCTCACTATCTATCACCTTTCTATCACTATCTATCACCTTTCTATCACAATCACTATCTATCACCTTCCTATCACTATCTATCACCTTCCTATCACTATTACTATCACCTTTCTATCACAATCAATATCTATCACCTTTCTATCACTATCACTATTTATCACCTTTCTATCACTATCACTATCTATCACCTTACTATCACTATCCATCTCCTTTCTATCACTATCAATATTTATCACCTTTCTATCACTATCACTATCTATCACCTTTCTATCACAATCAATATCTATCACCTTTCTATCACTATCAATATTTATCACCTTTCTATCACTATCACTATCTATCACCTTTCTATCACTATCACTATCTATCACCTTTCTATCACAATCAATATCTATCACCTTTCTATCACTATCAATATTTATCACCTTTCTATCACTATCACTATCTATCACCTTACTATCACTATCCATCTCCTTTCTATCACTATCACCTTTCTATCACAATCACTATCTATCACCTTCCTATCACTATCACTATGACCTTTCTATCACCATTACTATCTATCACCTTTCTATCACTATCACCTTTCTATCACAATCACTATCTATCACCTTCCTATCACTATCACTATGACCTTTCTATCACTATCACTACCTATCACCTTTCTATCACGATCACTATCTATCACCTTTCTATCACTATCTATCACCTTCCTATCACCATTACTATCTATCACCTTTCTATCACTATCACATTTCTATCACTATCTGTCACCTTTCTATGACTATCACTATCACCTTTCTATCACTCTCACTATCTATCACCTTTCTATCACTATCTATCACCTTTCTATCACAATCACTATCTATCACCTTCCTATCACTATCTGTCACCTTCCTATCACTATCACCTTCCTATCACTATTACTATCACCTTCCTATCACTATTACTATCACCTTTCTATCACAATCAATATCTATCACCTTTCTATCACTATCAATATTTATCACCTTTCTATCACTATCACTATCCATCAACTTTCTATCACTATCACCTTCCTCTCACTATCACACTACCTTTCTATCACAATCACTATCTATCACCTTCCTATCACCATTACTATCACCTTTCTATGACTATCACTATCTATCACCTTTCTATCATGATCACTATCTATCACCTTTCTATCACTATCACTATCCATCTCCTTTCTATCACCATTACTATCTATCACTTTTCTATCACTATCACTATCACCTTTCTATCACTATCACCTTTCTATCACAATCACTATCTATCACCTTTCTATCACAATCAATATCTATCACCTTTCTATCACTATCACTATCTATCACCTTTCTATCACAATCAATATCTATCACCTTTCTATCACGATCACTATCTATCACCTTTCTATCACTATCACCTTCCTATCACCATTACTATCTATCACCTTTCTATCACAATCACTATCACCTTCCTATCACTATGACCTTTCTATCACCATTACTATCTATCACCTTTCTATCACTATCTATCACCTTCCTATCACTATTACTATCACCTTCCTATCACTATTACTATCACCTTTCTATCACAATCAATATCTATCACCTTTCTATCACTATCAATATTTATCACCTTTCTATCACTATCACTATCCATCAACTTTCTATCACTATCACCTTCCTCTCACTATCACACTACCTTTCTATCACAATCACTATCTATCACCTTCCTATCACCATTACTATCACCTTTCTATGACTATCACTATCTATCACCTTTCTATCATGATCACTATCTATCACCTTTCTATCACTATCACTATCCATTTCCTTTCTATCACCATTACTATCTATCACTTTTCTATCACTATCACTATCACCTTTCTATCACTATCACCTTTCTATCACAATCACTATCTATCACCTTTCTATCACAATCAATATCTATCACCTTTCTATCACTATCACTATCTATCACCTTTCTATCACTATCACTATCTATCACCTTTCTATCACAATCAATATCTATCACCTTTCTATCACTATCAATATTTATCACCTTTCTATCACAATCACTATCTATCACCTTTCTATCACTATCACTACCTATCACCTTTCTATCACGATCACTATCTATCACCTTTCTATCACTATCACCTTCCTATCACCATTACTATCTATCACCTTTCTATCACAATCACTACCTATCACCTTTCTATCACTATCACTACCTATCACCTTTCTATCACGATCACTATCTATCACCTTTCTATCACTATCACCTTCCTATCACCATTACTATCTATCACCTTTCTATCACAATCACTATCACCTTCCTATCACTATGACCTTTCTATCACCATTACTATCTATCACCTTTCTATCACTATCACCTTTCTATCACTATCACTATCACCTTTCTATCACTTTCACTATCCATCTCCTTTCTATCACCATTACTATCTATCACCTTTCTATCACAATCACTATCTATCACCTTCCTATCACTATCACCTTTCTATCACAATCACTATCTATCACCTTTCTATCACGATAACTATCACCTTTCTATCATGATCACTATCACTTTTCTATCACTTTCACTATCCATCTCCTTTCTATCACTATCTATCACCTTTCTATCACTATCACCTTTCTATCACTATCACTATCACCTTTCTATCACTATCACCTTTCTATCACCTTCCTATCACCATTACTATCACCTTTCTATCACTATCTATCACCTTTCTATCACAATCACTATCTATCACCTTTCTATCACGATAACTATCACCTTTCTATCACTTTCACTATCCATCTCCTTTCTATCACCATTACTATCTATCACCTTTCTATCACTATCACCTTCCTATCACTATCACCTTTCTATCACAATCACTATCACCTTCCTATCACCATTACTATCTATCACCTTTCTATGACTATCACTATCTATCACCTTTCTATCACGATCACCATCTATCACCTTTCTATCACTTTCACTATCCATCACCTTTCTATCACGATCACTATCTATCACCTTTCTATCACTTTCACTATCCATCTCCTTTCTATCACAATCACTATCTATCACCTTCCTATCATTATGACCTTTCTATCACCATTACTATCACCTTTCTATCACTATCACCTTTCTATCACGATCACTATCACCTTTCTATCACTTTCACTATCCATCTCCTTTCTATCACAATCACTATCTATCACCTTCTTCTCACTATGACCTTTCTATCACCATTACTATCTATCACCTTTCTATCACTATCACCTTTCTATCACCATTACTATCTATCACCTTTCTATCACCATTACTATCTATCACCTTTCTATCACCATTACTATCTATCACCTTTCTATCACTATCACCTTTCTATCACTATCACCTTTCTATCACAATCACCTTTCTATCACAATCACTATCTATCACCTTCCTATGATTATGACCTTTCTATCACCATTACTATCACCTTTCTATCACTATCACCTTTCTATCACTATCACCTTTCTATCACGATCACTATCACCTTTCTATCACTTTCACTATCCATCTCCTTTCTATCACAATCACTATCTATCACCTTCCTCTCACTATGACCTTTCTATCACCATTACTATCTATCACCTTTCTATCACTATCACCTTTCTATCACCATTACTATCACCTTTCTATCACCATTACTATCTATCACCTTTCTATCACTATCACCTTTCTATCACAATCACTATCTATCACCTTCCTATCACTATGACCTTTCTATCACCTTTCTAACACTATCACCTTTCTATCACCATTACTATCTATCACCTTTCTATCACCATTACTATCTATCACCTTTCTATCACTATCACCTTTCTATCACTATCACCTTTCTATCACAATCACTACCTATCACCTTTCTATCACGATCACTATCTATCACCTTTCTATCACTATCACCTTCCTATCATGATCACTATCACTTTTCTATCACTTTCACTATCCATCTCCTTTCTATCACTATCTATCACCTTTCTATCACTATCACCTTTATATCACTATCACCTTTCTATCACTATCACTATCACCTTTCTATCACAATCACTATCTATCACCATTACTATCACTTTTCTATCACTATCTATCACCTTTCTATTACAATCACTATCTATCACCTTTCTATCATGATAACTCACCTTTCTATCACTTTCTCTATCCATCTCCTTTCTATCACCATTACTATCTATCACCTTCCTATCACTATCACCTTCCTATCACTATCTATCACCTTCCTATCACTATCACCTTTCTATCACAATCACTATCTACCACCTTCCTATCACCATTACTATCTATCACCTTTCTATGACTATCACTATCTATCACCTTTCTATGACTATCACTATCTATCACCTTTCTATCACGATCACTATCTATCACCTTTCTATCACTTTCACTATCCATCACCTTTCTATCACTTTCACTATCCATCACCTTTCTATCACGATCACTATCTATCACCTTTCTATCACTTTCACTATCCATCTCCTTTATCACAATCACTATCTATCGCCTTCCTATCATTATGACCTTTCTATCACCATTACTATCACCTTTCTATCACTATCACCTTTCTATCACTATCACCTTTCTATCACTTTCACTATCCATCTCCTTTCTATCACAATCACTATCTATCACCTTCCTCTCACTATGACCTTTCTATCACCATTACTATCTATCACCTTTCTATCACTATCACCTTTCTATCACAATCACTATCTATCACCTTTCTATCACAGTCACTATCACCTTTCTATCACTTTCACTATCCATCTCCTTTCTATCACTATCTATCATCTTTCTGTCACTATCTATCACCTTCCTATCAACATTACTATCTGTCACCTTTCTATCACTATCTATCACCTTTCTATCACTATCACCTTTCTATCACCATTACTATCTATCTCCTTTCTATCACTCTCACTATCACCTTTCTATCACAATCACTACCTATCTATCACCTTCCTATCACTATGACCTTTCTATCACTATCACTATCTATCACCTTTCTATCACTATCACCGTGACCCTGTAGGAAAAGCGGTATAGAAAATGGATGGATGTTATGGCTGAGTGGTATAAATATATATAAACTCAGCAAAAAAATAAATGCCCCTTTTTTCAGGAGACACTATTTTAAAGATAATTTTGTAAAATCCAAATAATCTTTACAGATCTTTATTGGAAAGGGTTTAAACAATGTTTTTCATGCTTGTTTGATGAACCATAAACAATTGTTGCACCTGTGGAACAGTCCTTAAGACACGAACAGTTTACAGGTGGTAGGCGATTAATTTCAAAGTTACAATGACTTAGGACACTAAAGAGACTTTTCTACTGACTCTGAAAAACACCAGAAGAAAGATATCTAGAGTTCCTGCTCACCTGCGTGAACATGCCATAGACCTGCTTGCTTCAGGGAGGCATGAGGACTGCAGATGTGTCCAGAGCAATAAACTGTAATGTCTGTAATGTAAGACGCCTAAGACGGTGCTTCAGGGAGACAGGAAGGACAGCTGATCGTCCTTGCAGTGGCAAACCACAACGTTTCTTTTTTTGCTGAGTATATATACACCTTGTTAGACAGCACCACGTTATTAAAAGTTGATTAATACTAATATGACTAGAAGTATGTCGCAGTTACTACATGCATTCTATTTCAGTGCATATACAGTATCAAACGAGCGCAGTCAAAACTGTAAAGCATCAATTTTAGAAGACATCGAAAAACATGACATAAACTAGGCCACACCCACCAATCAATACAGGGGTCAAGGGTTACCAATAAGCCTTTATACAACGAAAACTTTTATTAACCCCAGTTTTCACATGTACAATTCAACATACAATACACTTTTAATTTCTGTTATGCACAACACTTTGCAGTTACTTCTCCATGATATATATTTTTATATGAAACGTGCTAGATTCCTTAATATGTTACTTTATTCATGTAATTATCTAATCCGTCAATCATGTGGCATCAGTGCAAGGCAAAAGCTTCTGTTAAGGTTCAAACATCAGAATGAAGAAAAATGTGATTTCTCTGACTTTGATCGTGGCGTGGATGTTGGTACCTGATGGGCTGGTTTGACTATTTCAGAAACTGCTGATCTCCTGGGATTTTCACACACAACAGTCTCTAGAGTTTACACAGAATGGTGAGCGACAGTTCCGCGGGTAGAGACGGCTTGTTGATAAGAGAGGTCAGAGGAAAATGGCCAGATTGATTTGAGCTGCCAGGAAGGATATAGTAACTCAAATAAACGCTCTTTACAGCTGCTCACCACGGTTATAAAGACTGCTTATTTGAGCAAGGAATAAAAGTAAGGACAATAACAACACATTCTGAATTGTTTTATTCCCCCATATACCACCGCAATCGCTAGCAAATTTTATTTATTAAAGAATGACGTCATACTTTTGATGTATTTACAGCTTGTTAATGTCATAACAGCTATTAACAGCCATCCCTTTACCAGACTCCTCCTTTTTTTTTTTTTTTTTTTTTTTTTTAAATGGAGCTAATAAAACAAAAAAAAAATGTTGACACTGGAGACTCCTTACAAACATAAAGATCTGCTCACATAAAACTTCCACCATATCAACACTTTAAATCCTTTTAATCTGCTTATGTGTAGCATCGTTTTAAAATGAGCAGATTAATATAAACTACCAGAGCTGCTGTTATAGAAAATCAATCAACGCCTGACCAACCAGACTCAAGAATTCAACAGTTATTGTATTCATTAGAAATAATAATTCCGCTCGACGAATATCAAGACCTATAAACTGTTTGCCTTTGTAATAAACACCCATGTCACGCTGAACAACTTGTAGATGTACAGTTATAGTACCGAGGAGTATAACTCATCTTTTTATTTAAGCACAGTGTGTATAAATGTTAAGGATAAATGTTCACACCCATAACGATGACTATAACGATAACTATAATAATGTCCACACCAGCACACGATATCGTTCCGTTTATTCTAAGTTATGTAATAAACAGCTTTAAATGCTCCAGCTCGTTAAAGCAGGTTGGATTCTGATTGGCTGTCAGTGTGTTTATCGTTCATCGGCTGGGGAAAAAAAATCGTTCTGAAAGTGATTTGTACCGTTATGGTTATAGTTGTGCTGTGGAATCTGCTATTCTTTTATATTTAGAACGATTTTTAGAACTATATCTTTATCGGTATCGTTATGGTTATCATCCTTGGGGCCTTTACTCTAGACTTCTGTGCTATTTATCTGGGTTATAACATTCTAGATGTTTGGTAAAAAAAAATCTGTAAAAGTTGTTCCTAAAGAAATAACATTTTTTTAATGTCCGTATTCAATATTTGCCCACATCACTGTGACACTTAACACTGATACTCTTTGGCTTGTTGCTATGTTGGCTTTATTCTCCAACACTGCGTTTTGTTGAAGCCTTAATAACCTGTGCACTGGAGTACACCCTCCTCGGCCTTATTGTTGTTTTCTTAAGATTAATCTTCTCTAGCTTACGGTGATAGCTCAGTCCTCATTAGGGAGTGAGATGTTCAGAAAGGGCCTCAGGTGCTCAGGGAGCTCATGAAGTACATGTTTAAGCTCAGCATGCAGAACATCTAGGTAACGACTGCGTCTTCACCCAAAGCAACGTGGAAAATTCCATGATGATTCACCGTACAATTAATATATGGTTCATTTCTGTTCCTTTACGTAAATAACGTATCTACAGGTAATTAAGTGTCTCCACACGGTCTGTGTCTTTGTGCAGGTGGTGAAGGTGTGTAACACAGCGGAACACAAAGAAAGTGACGGGTAATAAAGCGGTAGATAAACTCTAATCTTTTCCAAAAGAGTATGGTGCAACGTCGCACGACATTTTTTTTTTTACTCACACGTTCAATCGTTTCAATAATCAACGATTCAAAATCGATATTTTTTCTTCCTTAATCGATCTGCTTTTTGCTAATTTTTAAACTTTCTCAAATAATCAGTTTCATTTGACTGATTTGGCTTTGCATTTGAATACATTTCTTTAAAAGAGTAACGACATGACTGACACAGACATGAGTCCTGTTATATTTTTGCTGATATTAAATTATTTATTGATGATGTGCATTTTTAATAAAGCAACTGAGGCGTGATTGCCCTTCACCTGTGTATGAATGTGCAAACCAGAATATAATGTTAGCGCAAGCTCTCTTATGCCCAGTAGTTCAATATTTGCATGGACACCTGCCTGATATCGTGTACATCCACCTTGTGCTGCCAAAACAGCTCTGAGCCATCGAAGCATGGACTCCACAAGACCTCTGAAGGTGTGCTGTGGTATCTGGCACCAAGACGTTAGCAGCAGATCCTTTAAGTCCTGTAAGTTGTGAGGAGGTCTCGATGGATTGAACTTGTTTGTCCAGAACATTCCAAGATGCTCGATTGGATTGAGATCTGGGGAATTTGGAGGCCAAGTCAACTCCTTGAACTCTTTATCATGTTCCTCAAACCGTTCCTGAACAATTTCTGCAGTGCAGCAGGGCGCATTAGGGAATACCGTTGCCATGAAGGGGTGTACTAAAGGGTCTACAACAATGTTTAAGGAGGAGGTACGTGTCAAAATAACATCCACATGAATACCAAGGTTTCCCAGCAGAACATTGCCCAGAGCATCACACTGCCTCCGCTGGCTTGCCTTCTTCCCATAGTGCATCCTGGTGCCATCTCTTCCCCAGGTAAGCAGTGCACGCACACCCGGCCGTCCACACGATGTAAAAGAAAACGTGATTCATCAGATCAGGTCACCTTCTTCCATTGCTCCATGGTCCAGTTCTGATGCTCACGTGCCCATTGTAGGTGCTTTCGGTGGTGGACAGGGGTCAGCATGGGTTAGGCAGCCCCATACACAGCAAGCTGTGATGCACTGTGTGTTCTGACACCTTTCTATCACCTTTCTAGCCAGGATTCTTTTTTTTTTTTTTTTTTTTTTTTTCTCAGCACTTTGTGCTACAGTAGCTCTTCTGGACCAGATGGGCTAGGCTTCGCTGTCCTCTACCACCGCACCACTGCATACCGGGAACACCCCATAAGACTTGCCATTTTGGAAATGCTCTGACCCAGTCATCAAATGGGCCATCACAATTTGGCCCTTGGTCGGTCCAATCTTTAAACTTGCCCATTGTTCTTGCTTCCAACACATCAACTTCGAGAACTGACTGTTCACTTGCTTCCTAATATATCCCACCCCTTGACAGGTGCCACTGTAATGAGGAGTGGTAGCTCAGTGTATTCCTGATCAGAAGGTCATTAGTTCAAATCCCACCACTACCAACCAGTCACTGCTGGGCCCTTGAGCAAGGCCCTTAAGTTGTATAAAAAAAAAGATATAAATGTAAGTCGCTCTGGATAAGAGCGTCTGCCAAATGCCGTAAAAGTAATGTAATGTAATGTAATGAGATAATCAATGTAATTCACCTGTCAGTGGTATTAATCTTCTGTATAAAGTTATTCAAATAATCAATATGGCTTTATTAACCATGCATGCATTTTTTTTTAATGAATGTATTATTTTATGTGGTTGAATGCACATACTTGTACATAGTTAGTCTGAGCTTGCTTCCAGTAGCAGTTAGCAACATTTTTAACAAAGCACTTGAAAATACTTACTTATGAAGCTGAAATTAATAATCAAATAATCAGTATGACTTTACCGAGAGTGCATTTTATGTGTGTGTGTGTGTGTGTGTGTGTGTGTGTGTGTGTTTAAATAAAGTTCTGTAATGCATTCCATGTATAATTGCTCTTCATTTCTGTTGCACTAATGTACAAATCAGTGTGTGGGGGTAGAAGGAGAATTCATTTATTATTGGCCCTCGTCTCTGTGTGCGTGTGTGTGTGTTTGAATACAACTGTGTGTGCATTATTAGTGAGAGCTCCTTAATTTCCACCATAGAGCACTGCTGTTATAAGCAGTAATTATTTATCTAGTTTATAAACTGCCTTAGATAATCAGTATGGCTGTATTTGTCATGGCTGCATTGCATTTCTAGAACGCTGTGCATTCATCATGGTTCTTTTCAGCAGCGTATATGCTTCCTCAGATAATCTACAGGCAATGTATTTTTGCTGCTCTTGTGTGTGTGTGTGTGTTCATGCAGAACTGAGTGTATTGTTGGTTGCTCTTGTTTAAATCCAGTGAGATCTGGTATATGGACTTGCAGGAGTAATCAGTATGTTCATGCATGTGGCAATGCATATGCATAGAGTTCTTTATTATTATTATTATTAATATTATTATTATCATTATTATCATAATGCATTGCATGCATGCTTGTTATGTGTGTGCATGCAGACCTGTGTGTTGTTGGGGAGCTCTCCCTGCTCGATGTCCCCCCCCCCCTCGAGGCTTTGCACAATAAGGTACGTAATGGAAAATCTCAGTCCCTTAAATCTACTCCTCTGTTGCTCTCTTTCCTTCTCTCTCTCTTTCTCTCTCTCAGGATCTCTAACAGGGTGGACCACAAACAGCACGCGGAACAGGAAAAAAAACACTAAAGGAAAAAAAAACATTATAAAAAAAAATAGGTAAGCAAAACAGTTTGGAAAAACTTTCCTTTGCTTTCCTCAGGCGTCTGAAGCGACGCTTTGTAAAACATGCACGTGAGCTCGCGGACGTGAAAAAAAAGAAAAGAAAAGTTGAACAAAACGGCGCGCGAGGTTGAACTCCGCAAACTACAATGAGCTATAGAGAGGAGAGATGAGAAAAACAACAGCGTTTAGAGAAACATAAAGCGCTGAACTGCACGCAGCGCTTCTCAATCATCACCCTGCAAACTGCAACAGAATAAAAAAAATTAAAAAAAAAAAAAAGAAAAAGGAGGAAAAACGCCACCGTCGCGCGCGCGTTTTCCCCTCCTGGCTTTAATTTCTACCAGTAAATGCATGGTGATTTTGAAACTAGCAGATTTTCATTCCTCTTGCAGGTCGCTGCTCCATTAAAGAAAGAAGAGAAATAATAATAATAAAAAAGATCTGGGTCAGGTGCGTTGTAGGACACGCGCGAGGAGGAGGAGGAGGAGGTGGAGGTGGAGGAGGAGGAGGTGATGTGAAACTCAGCATCAGATCTCAGACAGCTGATGCACACACTCTCTGCACGCGCCTTCAGACACAGGTAAGACACTGCGGCACGCGCGAGCTGGACATGCGTTCTATGTGAGCACGTGCTGATGTCGATTTAAAACAGATAAGAGATTGCACAGTAAAAGATGCATGCTTTGGTTTGGAAATGAATGAGATGCATGTCCATAGCTAGTCCTTATATTCAAAAATGGGTATTTATTATTATTATTATTATTATTATTATTATGATTGTTATTTATTTATTTATTTTAGCACGATGCGATATGAGCACTGAGCTGTGGAAAATACTGTATGATGTTGGGATTTTCAGATGCATGATGTGCTGTGAGGTGGTCACGGTTCTGATCAAACTGAGTGCAGTCCATATTAAAAGTACCCAAACTCCAGTGTGTATAGGGCAGATGTACTATAAGATATACACTATACTATATACTAGTACAGTATATACTATACTATACAGAAGGATTTGAGTTAGAATCTCACGACTACCACAGAGCTTCTCAGCTCCTTCTGACTGGGTTCTGGCTCTTGTAATGCCAGTGAAAATATGTGCTCAATCTTGCTACAAGGTTGTTAGTCTTGTGGACCGAAATGCATCTTGTGAAGCGAAGCGTCCCCTTTTTGTTGTGGGTCGTTTCTCAAGCATCTTAGTGCTGCTCATTATTTCTTATTGCACTGTCAGGGGACGTCGCTCAGTGTCATAGGAGCAGATGGAACAAAGTATTCTGGAACACAGGTGCAGGAGTACGCTCAGGTAAAGGCGGTAGTGCATAAAAGCGAAAAATCTAGATGCACCCGTTTAATTTAGCAATAATAAATCAAACATAGATTAACCTGAGTAATATTTCTGTGCGTACGTTTGGCTGTAGATGTTCACTGAGGAACTGAGTGCATGGGTTGTTCGAGTTGAAACACTTTTATTAACTGTAACGTTGTGTGACCACTAGCTGTGAAAATCAATATATACTTTTGGAAATTCACTGCACAAAAGTGTCGTTTAGCTCGCATTGCTATTGCAGTTGGTCACCGTGTCGGAGAGGTGTTTGTAATGGTGCTAAATAAATGGCCGCGCGTCTAAAATATTCTCAAAAAGGCTTTACAAGGCCGTAAGACACACTACCGTTTTGTTGTTCTTATAATGTATTGGTTTTGTAAATCTGTCTAGTCTTACAGGACTGTATCAACGTTTTAGGCCCATGCAAAGAAATGCTATAGAGTAAAGATGCCTTCAAAAATAATGAAATGAAATGTTTCTACATTTAAAAAAAAAAATGACCATAAAGAGTAGTAAACAGTATAAAATGAAACAAAGTTAATATTTGATGTGACAATAAAAATAAAAGTAGTAGAGTCAGATACCATGTGTGCGGTTTTATAAGGACATGAGCTGTAAGTGTTATTGAGCTTCTTGCAGAACCAGTCACGGTTCTTCTGGAGACTTTGACTGTCGCACTCGCTTCTAACTTTTGCCGAAAAATCCAGCAGCCTTCGTTATGGTTTTTTATTTAAAATGTGGTCTTTTACATGATATGCTGCTTTCTTTAATGACATACAAAACATTGATCTGTAACATTTCTTAGTTTTCTGCTAGAAAACTAATGTTTGGGAATCTAAAATGATAATGTTGAAGTCATAAAATAAAAAATCGATAACAAAGTTTGTATTAAAAAAAAAAAAATAGGGTGACTAAAACTTTTGCACAGTACTGTATGTGTGAAAGAAACCCCCCCCCCCCCCCCAAAAAAAAAAAACCAGCATTATGCAGATTGTCTATCTCAATACAAACATAAAATGGATATATTTGTGCTTCAAAATTCATTACATTCTGCTAAAAACGAAAGAAATAAAATACTTGCTGGCAGGTTTTTTGGCTCTACGACTCAATCAACAACTTGTATAACAGAATGTAGGGGGAATTCATGTATTGGAAATACAGTAGAAACCATACAAAACAAAATTCGTAGGTGATTTATGTCCAGAAATGTAATTTTGATAAGAAACATTTTCAAATAAATTACAGTTGGTCTCATAAGCTATGATGTGAGAGCTAAAGAAAAAGTAACTGCAGATAGAGTTAGCTGTTGTTTGCCAGAATGTTGGTGGTTGTCGTCTTCAGTAATGTTTACTGTCGAAATGATCACCATATGTAATAAACAACTCTACAGATGAATGGAGTAAAATGAGTTGTAATATCAGGTAGAATTTAACCTAATAGATGATGACTAGCTTTGAATAACGATGTGAAAACCTTCATAGCTTGTATTCATGATTGGCTGCATACAAGGGTTTTCCAAAAGACATTTTTTTCCTCAGACAAATAAATTTGTTGATAGTTTGCCAGTCATTTTCAGCAGTTTATAGAAAAGCTTTGGGGCGATTGTGATTCTAGAATGAAGTCAATAGCTAGAGCAGCCATTTTGGTTCCTCAGTCGTGTTTGCCGTGACATTAAGGTGCAGGCTTAAAGTTCAGGATAATCATAGGCTTGGGATAATCTATGAGTATGACTTGCTTGATTTACAGTCAATACTACATAATTAATCAGTTTTAATAATAAATGTGCTTTATATTAATTGTCAGGATTCATTTTCAGGGTAAGCCACAGATTTAAACTGTCTTATTGTTTGGAAAAACATAAGATGCCTCTCCATGTGTCATTACCTCAGCATGAAAAGGTCAGACTCCAGTCATATTTACATGTAGTTTTTATGAAACTGGATCTAGACTACTTGGGTGCAGTATTAATGTGTGAGATTGTTCCTTCGATCAGCTTTTTATAGTGAAGAGGAAACAATTGAATTTACCCTTAAGTCATTTTAATATTGATTCTAAGCTGGCGTGATTGCTAGCGCTTGATCTTTGAACCATAAGTTTCATAATACCTCACTTAATTCAAGGTCCAAGTATTGTGAATGTACTGTATTTGGATAAGATGTCATGTTGATACTGATACCTTGTTGGTGTTGCAGGTCATTCGGAGTCTGATCACTATTCGTATGTATTTGTCTGAGATCTACTACATAGGATTTGAAATGAAACTATGGCTGTGTTCACATTACCAGGTTAGAGTTGGACAAGTTCTAATCTTTCCCCCTTAAGTGGAACAGATCAGAAGCAGTTTGAACAAAAATCTGACCTGACCTGATCTTATGTAGTCCTAGACTGGGTACTTATCTGATATGTGGGCATGAAACTGTAATGAGATTGGTCAGATTGGAATTCAACTGTGTCCTTGTTACATAACACTGTCATGATTATCCAGCGCTGTGGTGCATCAGCAGTATAGCTGGGGGGGAGGGGGGGGGGATTGATCCAGTAATCCCTGTTGTTATGACCTTTGCTGCATTTGTGCGGTATATTTTCTGTATCAGAAATCAGTCCTCACTCATTTACTATATACAGTAAACACCTAAAACATGTTATAGTAACCCGCTGTCACATAATCCCAACATTATAAATCACCTAGCAACCTGAAACCACAAAAACTACTGCAGAAAGTGATTTACTGTATTACTCTAAGACACTAGAGATGTCTTGCCTTTATGGAGACTTTTTCTTCTTCCAGTATTTTTCCTATTGGAATATATTTTTTTAAAAAATTGTACACTAATGTATGCAAATGAGCTTTTAAGTATTAAAAAATGCATACAGTTGCATGCTTAACAGAAGCAAAAATCTTGCCTTTTAATTATGATAGGTTTGTGTATGTTATATCCGTTCATTCTTCATTAAAAAAAAAAGAATGCAAATGCAATGTTCAAAACAGTCAATAATTTATATAAAAAAAAAACAACGATTTTTCATTTTAAAATAAATGAAAAGATTTGTTTATTTGTTTTTCCCATTTTCATTTCTTAAAGAGAAATAAAGGAATGGAATGCACAATGTTAAACAGTGTTGCTTTGAAAATATCCATTTCGCTGTTTAAACCCATTTCTTTGTTGTTTAATCAGGTAATACCATGCACTGTCATAAAAAAATATCGTCCTTTTTTTAGCGCGAAAACGTAACATGAATTCGACAGTAATGGAAATTGCCTCGGAATATTCGTCTAAATTGGGATAGGGATGAACGTGTAAAATTTCATGAGTGTACATTGTATAGATTTTTGTTTCTGAAAATAGAAGAAAAAAACCCCCCGGATTTTGAGAAAAAATTATTTTAAAGACGCAAAGTGATGTAATGCGTTGCATTAGTTGACATGTTTATCATAATGACATATAAACTGAATAAATAAGAGACGAGCGTTTCAGCGTGCCAAGTGGGTGGAGTTACAGATCATGTGGTGGTTATAGGTATACGGAAACAGTGAAATTTTTCTGTTGAGTTTGGATATTTTTATTGCTACCAGTTAAGAGAACACATGTAATAGATGGAGTTTATCTAAAAAAAAATAAATAATAATAATAATAAAAAAAAGATTGATGTGAAATTGTCTAGCTGTAGTGTCTTGCCACGAATACAGTATGACACATATACATATACCTGTTGGCGTTATTGCTCATTAAACGTCATGTTGATTTACATTTATATATGAAATTTGGTAGTTCTGGTATCCATTTTGAAAGAAATGGTTCAGCCATGTGGTACTTAGTGTAGTAGCATTGTGCATGGTGTATACGCCTGATTTACAGTGCACTGTGCGTAATAATATAGCGCACTATCCAGGGAACACGTCCACTGAGAATTTAGACACTACAAAACACTGACACCATATGTGTATCGGTGTATATGTAATCAGCTGGGACACTGTATTTGCCTATGCGGGTGTAGGAGGTGTGGCTTCTTTTTGCACATGACTCGTTCCTGCTTTCTGTTTGCGACTGGTTAATTCTCGCTTCCTGCATCCACACTCCTGCTTGTGCACTTGCTTGGGATATTTGCACAACTCTCTTTGACTATTGCCTGTGTATGACATTATGCCTGTTTTCCACATGTTGTGCTTTACCTTCTGGATTTGCTTTGTTTTGGTATAAAGACTAGATATGTCTGTAAAAGCTACACTGAAAAGCAAAGTGGTGGGAAAGTAGACTATTTTTTTGTTTCGTTTTTACCCATGGCTATTAGTCAGATACTGATTTAGGGAATATATTGTATTTTATTTCTCTTTGTGATTGTGTCAGTTTTGTTTTATAGTTATTTTATGACTGTGTTTATTCTCCTACTAAACACAGAGGTGCCAACATCTGTGCTTGAGGGTTTATGATTTTGACCCCATTCGAAAAAGTGATACAGGAATCACCTATTTCCTCAGATGAAGCAGTGGTCAGACCAGATGTGATTTAATAATTGCCCGGCGTAAAAGCCACTTAAGCAGTGGTGACACCTTGCTGTTTTCTTACGGATGCTTAGGGTGCATCTGAACACACCAACACGGCATTTCCAGCACAGCATCGGAGAGGGTGCATTGGTGTGAGAGAAATTTCTTTTTTTGCCTAAAATTGCTGTTCAGGCATCATTTTAGGTGTGTGAGCATTGCCATTTATGGAGTTTTGTGGGCATCACCCAATGCAGATCAGCGGTGCTGTGCAGGCGCCTGGTAAATTACAGGTGATTGCAATTCATCAACACACAGTACACATGAGAAGATGAAGAAAATCTGCATTTCAGACACTTTTGTAAATCCGGTAGAAACGTTTAGTTCGGTTCGGTTACTTCTCAGACGTTTACGCTCAACTTTAACAATGTTGCTACCGTGCTAACTTCGTTCTTGCCACCTACTACCTAATTTATTAAAGACCTGAATTTGACATCTAAGCTTTTCATGAACAGTTGATGAGCCTCCATGCTTCAGTAATTGTACGTGTTAGCTACTGCAGCCTTGCAAATTTTGACGTTGTTGTTTCTGATAACGCTGTGAATGTCGTGCTACTGATTTGGAAAACGTGTACTTGTGAGTCGTTCAAAGAAATGAATTGTCAAAGAAACATTGCCATTGAATAATAAGGCTTATAATGTGAACATAATCAGCCCCTCCATGATTTTCCATCATGTGATGTCATCACAACGCACATTCGGTCAAAACCCTCTTCAATCCACATGCGGCGAACGCGAGTACAGCTAAAACGTCTCATTTACCAACAAACATCACTGCCAAAGACGATGCAAAACTATTTTGTGCAATTGTGATTTGACCACTTCGAGTAGTTTTCTGCAAAAAAAAAAAAAAAGCCCAAAAAACTCTGCAAATTGCGTCAGAAATGTTGAAAAAAGCCGCAAAAAAAACAAGCATTTTTGGCCACAACAATCACAAATCCTGTATGTAATGCATAACACAATAAGGTTATGCATTAACCTAGTGGTTAATTAGTTAACTAGTGGTTAATTAGTGGTTAGCACGTTCGCCTCACACCTCCAGGGTTGGGGGTTCGATTCCCACCGTGGCCCTGTGTGTGCGGAGTTTGCATGTTCTCCCCGTGCTGCAGAGGTTTCCTCCGGGTACTCCGGTTTCCTCCCCCAGTCCAAAGACATGCATGGTAGGCTGATTGGCGTGTCTAAAGTGTCCGTAGTGTATGAATGGGTGTGTGAGTGTGTATGTGATTGTGCCCTGCGATGGATTGGTACCCTGTCCAGGGTGTACCCCGCCTTGTGCCCCATGCTCCCTGGGATATTCTCCAGGTTTCCCCGTGACCCTGAAAAGGATAAGCGGTATAGAAGATGGATGGATGGATGGGACTTCTGCAATGGCTAAACCATACAGCCCATTTTCTACATTGAACGTTTTAACTCTAACGCCTTTAATCAATTTATTGATTTATCATAGCATGCTTTATTGGCATTTACGCTTCTAAAACCTTTGTATTGTGAAACCGAAGATGCAAAAGCCATAAATATAATCAACCTTACAGCTTCATGTACATTAAAGGCATGCAAGGAAAAATCACTGAATAGGAACCATCTAGTCCAAATGACTTATCACCATTGATCCTTAGTTGTTTTGTTTTTTTTGTGTTTTTTTTTAAAGGGCTGGGGTTTCTATATGGTTGAGAGAATATAGAGGTCACTACCCTCAAATTAAAGCTGACATTGTGCACTTTTTTCATTATAAATCCAATGTTCTGGACTACAGATCTAAACGACAAAAAAATGTGTCTGTGTTTAATTTGCTTCCCGGCCGCACTGTATGTGTGTGCGCTGTGTTGTGTTGCTCAGCAGGCGCAGTCACTAGGACCACATAATCTGCATAAGAATTTCACACACACAGGCGTAGTGTAAAAAACTGTTAATAAGCATGCCTGTTATATTAAGCTCAGATGACATTTGACTGCTGTCGGGTTGTTAACGTGCTGTCGGTGTGTGCTTTTGTTTTAACGCCTTTCGCCGACTTCTGGTGTACATGTAGAGAATGCTAATCTAAAATGTGTCAGGCTTATGTCATGTATGGTAATTAAACAAAAAAGAAATGATCACAAGCAGAAAGTTGTGTTCGTGCCAATATAAGATTGTAGGTTGTTCAAAACTACTGGACGGCAAGTTAATCTAAGAACACTAAATTCATTAAGCAAGGTATTTTGAGCTCCAGACCTGCTGACCCACTGACCTGAACACTTTCAGATGTTCCTAACTGCCAGCATACCTGATGTGGGTTCGTGAAGGGTTTGTTAATTAGCTAATGAAGTGGATCATGTGTTCTACAGCAGGGAAAACTGTACAGGGCGGTTTGTCACCAGGACTGCATTTAAAACCTGCATCCAACATGCCCTCATGAACTTTCCCTTATGACGCCATTGATTAATAAATAAAAACGTTTAGGGTTGGCAAAAAAAAAAACGACAAAAAACCCATCAGAGTGTGAGTTTATTGGAAACTAATCAACTTTGGAGTGGTAACAGCAACTCCCTTTCATGTTGGGCCACCATGTCTTTGATTGTTCCTTACTAGCTAGATATTTAGTACTAATATGATGCTGCTTTATGTAGCTCGTGTTCTATGGATCAGTCACCAGCTCTGTTCCTGGAAATCTACTTTCCTGAAGACTTCAACCATAATCGCACCCACCTGACCCTCTAATCATTGCCTAAGAAGTTCTTGATCTCCTAAAACAGCTGTGTTAGATTTTGGTTGGAGATGAAACCAGCGGGAAGGTAGATCTCAAGGACGTGGGTTGATGACCATTGTTCTAGATAATTAAAATCGGCTTACCGTTTAAAATGTCCTCGTGGATCAGAAATTTTCATCGTGTGACGCATTTTTACGTGGTACTTTTTCAAAAAAAAAAAAAAACGCATTAAAAATCACATAATTACTCAATTTAGACAGAAATGAACAATGTAATCTGTAGAGTCGTGTACTTTGTTTCGGCTAGTTGCAAGAAAAATGGCCCAACACTTGCGGCTAAATTTAGTACATACTTTATGAGCTAGCTAGCTAGCTAGCTAAATCTATCTAAAATATTTATTAACTAGCTATGCAAGAATGGTCTGCTTTACATTATGCTGAGTATGGATCTATTTTCAGGACCGATGCATGTGTCCTTTGCTCCAGTGGTGTATTGTTGTACGCTGCTGTAACTGAATCTCTTTCGCTGACCTTCAGTCTGTAGTGCAGAGGATTCAGTGTCATCTGCCTCCGACATCCTGACCTCGAGTATTCGACAGTATTCCGTGCCGAATGTGATTGCGAAAGCTCTTTACCTTCTTCCTGTGTGCCCTTGAAGACCATATAGTATGAGATGGTCTAACGTGTAGTCTTACTTCATATCCTCAGTTACAGTTAAAGGATTTATTTTGGTCCTCTATAAGTTTACTGTAAATTTTGAGAAGCAAGTGTAAACATTTGCTGAGGAAAGTGATGTTTGGGCTTGTCATTTATCATGGCATCTACTTATTTCATATTTTTAAAAAATAATTTCCACCGGCAATTCACTCTGTCAATGGGAAATGGATTTTTTTCCCCCTACAACCCGTGTAATTCCGAGTGAAGCAACATATTTGGCGGATGAGAATCGGCTTTTAAAAAAGTGGGCGTTTTGAAAACAAACATGTACTCCGATTTAAATTATGCAATTATGCAATTATTCTGCAATTATGAAGGACTTCTCACCTCCCACAATGTCACTGGCACTTGAGGAGGCAGAGACAGACAAAATCCTGCTAATACAGGAGGAGAAAATTCATCCCAGGAGTGAAGCCGTAGTAAGTGGAGGCAGTAACGTAGGTGGTGACTTGAATGCCGTGGCCTACGTGTGTGCTCATGGGTGCCAATTTGGGTTAAGTAGTGTACAAGAATTGGGCGATCCTGTCCAATCCTGAAGAGTCTTGTTGAAGCCCATTCTTACTCACTTGGCAGGATTTGCGATGCAGGTCTTTGTGACGCTTGTGTCTCATTCCTCTCTTGTACTTTGCGTTAACACCTATATGGGACACAATAAGGTCTGGATCTATTGAGCTCATGGGATGAGTGTCATGTGATGTTGTTTACATTTGGCTCTACTGTGACTGATCAATCAACTTGTAAATATTTGTCTTGAAGTGAACTTACGAGGTTATGGATTAACTAACCAGCTGAAAGTGTAAATTGATGTTTTGTTTTTTTTAATGGGATGTATGAATGGGAATTATGGGTGAATGTTTTAAAATGGATTTGATGATTTTTTTGATGAAAAAGATGTTTTTAGGTTGTTCTGCTTTACGTTTTAGTTACGATATTGAATTTATTTTAAGGACCTAACTGCTATAATACCCATCATCACATGTGTTCTTTTCTGATTAGGAGCAAACATCCGATACTCTACTTCTTTTGGTAGTTTAAAAAAAAAAAAAACTTGCTTCATTTTTGTCTTTGCAAGTCATAATCTACGCAACTTCATCACTACGCCTGGACCTGCCCTTTTTCCTTCGGCAAGAGTCTCTCTGCTTCACGTCACTGTTAATTATCAACTCATAAATAATAGAACATGATTTTTGGTGCCAGTCTTTGGTGGAAGTCTCAAAGATTCACTATTCCTTAACGACAACCTGAAATCAAAATGAACCTGCTCATGTCATTGGTCAGATTGTGCAAGATCTCTACAGATCCCACAAGTGCAGCAACATTTTCCTCTGGATTTTTTAAAAATTATTATTATATCATGGTAAAACTGCATATGGGACAAAATGTATAATAAGAAATAATCATTTGCGATTATTTGCTGCACCTCCCCTTCACCCTCCGTGTGGCCTGTGGGGGCTCACTCCTGTCCAAAAATAAATTAAAAATGGCACCCAATCCCAAAGCAAAGCTAGGGAACAGTGACACGTGGTAGAATAGTCCAAAAACACCTAACGTTCAACTTGTAAAACCAACAAGGAAACCATGGTGGCCAGCAACTCAAATCAGGAACACCTATCAGAAAGCAATTTAGGAAAAAGAGGCAAAGAAACCACTACCAGTATGAACATAGAGTTAACCTTCAGTAAAAATCCGAATACAGACAGGCAGACCCGCCGTCCATATTGTCCGGGCCAAACCATTTAAAAAACACGCACATACACGACCTGTGAAATGTAAACAGCTGTTTTGCATAATCAGACTATATCTCATTCTAATGAGTTATTTAATATAGCTTTAAGAACTTTGCCATGCAGAACTTTACCTCATGGCTTTGTAAAGATGTTTATTCAAAGTGCTATATCAGCAAAACTTTAAATTGAATGAATACACCATTCTTTAATCACAGTAAACCCCAGTCGGATTATAATCCAGTTTAGTAGTAGTAGGTTAGTGCTGCTGAGAGGGACGCGACGATGTAAGAAGTGCACAGTCATCATAAGAAATAAGCCGTTTTATCCAAAAACAGCAACTTAACTGTGCTCTTATTAATTCCATTCAGCCCGATCTTTACTTACAGATCCTCACCTGGCGTCATTACAGTGAACGGTAGCTGAAACACTATCTTACATTGATACCGTGAGGCGATTGTGTTCAGGTATACTTTTAGTCTGACCTGTTTCTGTGAGCCTCATCAATTATCAATCAGTTGGTCTGAATTATTCACCTGTGACACTTCAGGGAACTGACTTTTGTGGTAGTGGTATTCACCCATGATCACTCGACCGTCTGTGTTATGCCAACATGATACAAATGTGCCACCTTGTTTGGCATTCTTCAGAGGAATAGTTTTACTGTTTACTTTTGGCTTGTTCGTTGTGTCTGTTTGCGTTAAGTCTGAATCGCTCGGTGATGTCATCAGCTGGTTTTGGATGTAGTTTGCCAATGGTAGCAAATACGGGACATGGGAAATAGGGCAGTGGTTCATGCTCTGCTCTAGTTTCCAGAACGTTCCGAGTACGGCTGAGTAATATGATGATATGATATGATATAATATGATATCATATGTCATATGTTTAGTGAGAGCTTTTGAGTGTTACTATTCTTGTCAGTACGTCTAGAACTTCAGCTAGCATTGTTGTTGCTTGGATTTCATGTCGTCGTGGCTTTGCTGTATCGCCCATCCTGTTTTTGAGTCACTGTTGGGCCTCTGAGCAAGACACCTAAACCTCACCCGCTCAGCTCTGTGCTTGGATTAGATTCTACCAGTCACTTAGATGAAAGCCAAAACTCCAAAACCTTCTAGAATCTCAAGTGGTTTGGTGTTTTGATGAATAGTAGACATTGAGAGTTTTGGGCTCACACAATTCATTGTACATCACGAATTTGACACGTTGTCTTCTTATTTTTGTAGAACCCATGATTTATCCAGCCGGTTTATCCATTGCTCTTCAGGTGCCAGGTTTAGTGTTTACTTGCTTTGAATTTGGAAACGTCACTTTACAAAGATATTTCTTTCTTCAGTCACAGTTTTTGTTTTTTTTTTTGCTACAGAAGCACACAGAACCGTGGCAAATATGACATGATGTTAGTTGACAGTAAAGTTATTAAACATCACATCAGATTTAGTGCTACGTTTGCTGTATGACGAGACCAGAGCCAGTAATGATATGTCACAACTTGGAACACCATTAGAACTTCGTCTCCTTTTTTCCTTCTTCCCGGTCCTATATAGACGCTGCATAATACACTTCTCAAAACTATAGTGTACTCAACATAGTTTGCTTATATTTATTAGAAAACATATGAAAAGTCATTGCATTTTTATATCGGTTGAACAACCAGATGCACAAATGATGGTGGTGGTGGGACATAAGAAACGCTTTAAAACAAGAAATGAGTGGATCTGTACAATTCTATAAAATACCATCAGAAGCTGTTCCACTGGGACTAATAAACATGGGTTAAAGTTCTGTATTAATGACTGGAAGGTTGTGAGTACAAATCCCAGGACTACCAAAGAGTTGGACCCATGGGCTCTGTGCTTGGTTTGGGCTAAGCCACTTTGGACAATATGAATCCTTGTAAATGTACATTATCCTTTACATTAAAGTAAAGCGTTATGACACATTTTAAAAGATGTTGTTTTTTGACAACACGTACTTACACACCTTTCATCACGTCAGTCTCGTCTTTCTGACAGCTGCAGTGGTTTATTGCTCTGTGCCTCTGGGTTTATCTACGATCTTGCAATGTCACTCAAACATTTTTCTATTTGTGTGTACTGTTTCTAATCTTCTGCTCATTACCTAGGAATGTTATGTCCCGTTATGGCACTCTCAAATGACACCATTATACTTCATTGTAATTTATTATATTTTTCACACCTTTTCTAAGCACTTTAATTTTCCTAAATTTGATGGCTGCAGAAAACCATAAACCATAATGAAATTGCTTAATGCTTAATCAGATGAGGTTTATCTGGTTTATATCTATTTTTGACGAAGAAATGACGACTGACCCATCTGACTGCAATGAAATACCAGTCGACATTTCCTGATGTATGACTTAACAATATTATCACAATTTATTAAACAATGTAAAGATATATGCTTTATTGTTCTAATATGACTAATGGTCCCATGGATACAATTGTATCATGTGAATTCTGATATTTGAGAGTAGATTTATTAACCGTAATATTGCTCAACCAATTTTTATTAAACACTAAACATAGACAATGTTAACATTTAACGTGAAATTCCTTTAAAACTGCATTCAAATCGTATTTGAATCACTTTTGGATGCTTTTGAATGTTAAGGAGTCTATACACTCTATATTCTATACCGCTACAGACAGTGCGAACACGCAGAACTATGCTAAGCTTGTAGATATTTAGCTAGATGAGCTTAAGGAGGCATTGGAGATGGTTTATTGTTGAGTATATACGCTCACTGTCATGTAACGGGGTCAGAGACAGATGTAAGCGCAGTTTAAGCTTTTATTAAAGATACGGGCAGACAAATCCATATCATAAGGCAATATCAAGGTCATAAAACAGGCGAGGGGTCAGGCGATCGGGCCGAAACGGGCTAAACTAGGCAGAACAAGAATCAGAAACGCGAGGACGAAAACATCGGGACTATGAAACGAGGAACAAGGATCAAAGGCTTGCTACGGGTCTGGGGGATAACACAGAAACGAGCAATACTTTGCCCTGAACAAAGACACACGGGGGTTTAAATATACAACCAGAACAGAGAACGAGACATTAGGAAGGAACTAATTATGTAACAGGATAGAAACCAAAACAAACCACAAGTAAACAGTCAATGAGAACCCGGAAGTGTGCGCCGTCGTGCTTCGGGCAGTTCAGAGGGGAAATCCGTGACCCTCACTACATAGCGTATTCGGGCTTTTAGTATCCAGAGGTGTCCACTAGAACAGCATTTCAGATTCAGCCACAGAAATGCAGTGATTCCAAAGAGTGCCTGTTGGGAATTACAACCAGAACTACTCACATGTAGTGTCAGTTTTTTAAAATATTTTTTTTTACATTCCACTAGAAAACTGAGACATAATTTAAAACCTATGTCAAAATTAAGTGTGCTACAAATGACATGAATTTATTCAGATCCCATCTTCCCTCGTCAAGTATTATTTATCTGAAAAATTTAAGGGAACATGTTTTGATAGACTGTGAGTAAAGCCTGGGATATTAAACTTACTTTTTTTTTTTTTTTTTTTTGCCATTGAATACATAAATATTATGAAATTTTGAATAGTATTCAAATGTACTCAATCTCTTCTGACAGTTCTAACATAAAAACAACATAAAAAGAAAAATAGTCCCAACAGAGAGAACGAAATACAGGTGCATCTAAAAAAAAAAAAAAAAAAAAATTTCAAATATCGTGGAAATTATTTTCCGTAATTTAATTAAAAAAAGTGGAACGTCTATATTCTAGATTCCTTACACATAAAGTGAAAGATTTCAAGCCTTTTTTGGTTTTAATCTCGATGATTACGGGTTACAGCTCACGGAAATCAAAAATCCAGTACCTCAAAAATAGTAGAATAAAGAATTTATAATACAGAAATGTCGACCTGAGAAGAGCTCAAATCAGCTGATTAATTCAAAACACCTGCGAAGGTTTCCTGAGCCTTTAATCTCTCAGTCTGGTTCAGTACACAACCACAATCAGTTTTCAGATGAAAGTAAATTTTGCATTGGATTTGTACAAGATAGCGTGTACGAATTTGCGCTTTACCTCTACAAGATGTGATGTGTTGATATGTTGAAGAGTCCACAATAACAATATCACTAAATATAGAACTGATTATTGGCACATGCCATGTAACCAATTACAAGCTCTGCTCATGTGTCAGTAAGATTGAGTATTGAGTAAGATTTCTCTTCAGTGTTTTTCTTTTGAACCACTCCATTATGAATGAGCGGGTTCATTTAGCACATGGCGCTTGCTTTTCTGGAACTGACTGGGTGTTGATTAGGCAACACTATCACCCACTGCAGTTTGACTAAAGCAACGGTAAGGAGACGTTTTACTCTAAATAGAGGCCGACATATGGAAACGCCTCTGACGACTTTTTTATTAAAGCGGTTAATTTGGATCTCTGGCGTCCAGGGATATGAGCTGGAACTAAGACTGGTGCAGAATTGTAGGTTTGCAGTGGTGCTGTTTGTATGAAACATGGAGAAAATGTTCATAAGCATTCAGTTTGGTTTGAAATGCCAGGAATCAGTCAATTCTTATCGTCCTGAAGATGTTTCACAACCTACCATTAGAGTTTACAATAACACCCTTCACAGCACTTCATCCTTCAGTGTAGGCAGAATTCTTTGGGAGTACACTCAGTCCTGTTTGGAAGAAGACAGGATAAGAACTGTCTTCCTCACGAATTTGAAGAAGCACTGCATAAAACATTCATGGTCTCATCAAGAGACACTGCCAATGAAAATGAAATGCCACCCAGTGAATATTCCAGCTAACAGTTTTAAGGTATGCAGTGGGTAGCGTTGCCGATCCTGAGCTCAGGTTACTGTGTGGAGTTTCACATGTTCTCCCCAGTGTCAACGTGGGTTTCCTCTGGATTCTCCAGTTTCCTCCCACCTCCCAAGAACATGCTGGTAGGTCGATTAGTGACTCTAAATTGCTCTGAGGTATGAATATGTGTATGCATGGCATCCCGGGGTGTACTCTTGCCTTGATAGGCTCCAGATCCACCTGAACCTGTCCAGGATAAAATGCTTACTGAAGATGCATGAAGTTTAAGCTAGCAGATTGCTAGATTCTGAACACTACAGTGCCATGGTGACTTGTCCATAGGGGCAGGTAGAGTGCCACCATTTATATCAGCCATTCAACAAGTGTTAATCTTCATAAAGTACTCATTTACATCACTGCACATCTTAAATTGCGTTCAAGCATTAACTACCTCTGTTGAGTGAGCAAAAAATAAATCGATTTGTCAGATAACCGATGTTTCTTTGATTTGCTGACCTTTCTAGATGTTGTGTATATGTGGGGCAAGGCGCTCACTGTCCCAATTGGCTTCCATAGTTATTATTGCACCTATTGGTCAAAAATGGGAACTGCAACAAGAATTAATAGAGGTTCCCTGGCAAGGGAATCACTCTGGCCCATGCTTACTCTAAGAACATTTTCAGTGGAGGAGGAGCAGCGGATAGGACGGTTAATGGGGTTGCCAGATCGGGTTTTTAAAAGTGCTCTGGTTGATGTCGTCTGTCCCCACCAAAATCTATGGCCAAGAGCTGCTGCTACAGTGTTCTGACATGTTTATGTCAAACAGTTCCACAATGTTAATTTATTAACATTATGTTTGACCTTCTCAGACCTTCTCGATTTGTTCCAGAACATTCTGATGATGTTCTCTGTTAGTTCGCATGCAGTCATTTACATAACAGAACATTGTAAATGGTGATATGGGAGTTTTATATAAGTACATGCCTAAGAATTTGGTGAGTTTCCTGACCATTCGTGATCTGGTTTAGCTGATGTGTTAAAGCAGGAAATAATGAGCATGTAAAATTTGTTCTGCGATGGTGACTGAAAGGATCCAACATTCTGCATTTGTAAAATCTAATGGCGCACACGTATCTTTTTTTTTTTTATAACTAGTGTACTATTATTTAGAATTATTCCCTGCCTCTCCCGCTGCCTCTGAGTTGCAGTGAAGAAAGCATGGCCTCCAACTTCTCATTTTTTATCCCATTGAATCGCATCTCTGATGCATTACGTTTCAGAATGCACATCAGATCATCTCAGAAGGACAGATGCCCATCCCTAGTGCTTCTTCACTGAACAACCCGGAATTCTTGCTTATTTCTTTTAAAAAAAAATAGCTGAGAAAAGTTCCAGCTGCAGCATTTTTTCCCCTCACAATTCTTTCATATTGCTTCAAAACCCTGTCATTATACTCCTCTGGATCTCTACTGACGGATGGATGGAATTTCCAAACCAATCGCTTAATTAAATACCCACACGCACTCTTGCGGAATTGCTGTAATGGCCATTCTCTGACTGTGAGTGTCTATTCTTAGTCACTGAATGTCAAATTGATGGCGAGGTACAAATCAGTTTGACAGGAACCTCGCCGGGACCTTCAGCAGGTGTGCCGCACAACAATGGCCAGCAAACTAGAAGCGGTTATTTCATGCACGACTGAGGTGTTAAATTTAAGCAGATTATGCCAATCAAGCAAGGGCCACACTGCTACGTTTCAGTTACATTTTCTCTTTCAGAGAAGACACTCCTGTTTTTTTTTTTTTCTTTTTTTCCATTTTATTTAAGTGGAGAATATTTTAGTTACCAATGAACAGATCTCTGAGTGCACTGACATTTTCTTGCACAGTCTGGCCTACTTGCAGCACAACACTGCATGATGCACAGAGAAAATCCAGACTTTTATTTCCTTCACAATGGTAGTACTTTTATGGCTCTCTCTGGTGAAGAGGATTGTCAGACAAGAACACTCCTTTAAATTTGTGCAAAACAAAGTCAGTTGTCATTATGCTTCAGCCTTTTTCTCCAGAGTATACATGCTGCCCTAAAATGACATCTCCGTAAAGAGGCTCCTCGTGAATCCAACACAATATCGAATGTTCTATATGCCCTGTATGTTAAATATCACAATATCACGATCATCACTTGAATAAAGTGATCTCTGATATTTACACCGATCCCTGATATTTATCCCAGCATGGAAAAAAAAATGACACTTTCTATACTTTTTAAAGTCCCCCATGATTTACACTAGTGTGTGTGCGTCTGTGTGCTTGTGTACGTGTGTGTTTGTGCGTGTACATAGCTGCTGCCTAGCACACGGCCTGCGCTTGACTGAGTGACTCTCATGGGGATCGTTTGATTTGGACTAATTAAATGGAACATCTGAGGAGCGATATTGATGTAGCAGGTGGTTTGACTCCTTGTGATGACTTGTTCCGGAGGCAGCTGGTGCC